>NC_028455.1:27064828-27314084 GCF_000263155.2 Setaria italica | reverse complement strand
GATGAGGGTGAGAGAGGAGAGAGAGGAAGGAGAGTAAGGAGAGGATGAGGATGAGGAGAGGAGAGCAGAGGAAGGAGAGGATAAGGGACGGACACCTGCTGCTGTGCTTTTCTCGAGCGGGCAGACGGATGGATTTAGTACCGGGTGGGAAGTCCACCCAGTACTAAAGGCCACCCTTTAGTACCAGGTGGAGGCTCCACCCGGTACTAAAGGGGGTCAGGGGGGCTCCTCGGAGACTATCCGTTAGGTCCGGTACTAATGCTCACATTAGTACTGGGTCAAAATGCAACCGGTACTAAGTCTTAGGATGAAAGATCATTTCTCTAGTAGTGAAGCACAGGGAGCAGGAGGAGGTGCGCAACAAGGAGTTGCTCCAGCGGAGGTGGGAAGCCCACATGTCCGCCATGGACGCCATTCGCGGCTACAATCACAAGCTCAAGTGCCCCACCTTCACCCAGTTCTACTTCGCCAACCTCAGCACATTCGACCTCGACGAGGAGTGTGAGTACATCCATGATTCATCATCTAGAGCAGCTTCTCTGATGGAGTAGCTTCTCTAATGGAGCTGAAGCCATTTTGAGCCTCTGATTCACAATGTGGCATCTCTCTTCTAAGGCCTGGTTTGGGAGGACTTCTCCTAAAATGGCTTCACCGGTGAAGCCAAAGCTGGTGAAGCTAAAGGCTCGTTTGGCAGGCTGTGGTTGTGGCTGAAACGGCTCCGGCTATGACTCCTCTAGTGGAGCAGCTTCTCTGATGGAGCTGAAGCCGTTTTAGGCTCTCTGATTCCTTAGATGTGAAATCACAACGCAAGCTTCCACTCTAATCAACCAAAGTGTAGTATATTGGAAGAAGACAAGTAGCAAGACAGACCAACATATGAATCCGCACAGCTGCGCCTCATGAACAAAGCACTTTAACATTTGTGATTAATCTGGTTATTCATTCTTTGGTTTTCTTCCAGTTTAACAACTCATCATTCTAGATTACTGAATTGGTGACAAGGGAAGAGCAAGATTGTTGTGTTTCAAAATGACCTTGTCCCTTGGACAATTGAACCGCTGGGGATGAAAAGGACAAGGATTTGAGACAAGTCAAGATGTTTAAAATGATCACCGATTTAGCACTTTATTTGCACGCTGCTCCAAGCTCAGCTGCGAGCAGAAGAAATTAAAACAATGGCTTGCAATATGGTCTGAATGTGCATTTCTATTCTACAAGTATATATAGATAACTTTTCACAAGAGACAAACATGCATCGCCAAGTTTGCCTATAACTTAAGTGAGTAACTATACATGGCTGCAATGATTCTGGAAGAGTTACTATGGAAAATATTATATAATCCTTCATTTTTTAATACCTCACATTGCATAGTCTTGGAAAAGCTGATGGAATCATGTTTTCCATCAATTGTTTGGCCGGAATTGCATGAATGCATGCATGCTTTTCATTGTCGTAAGTCGTAACCCCATTCCGATGCATGCAGCTAGAATGATGATAGGTAGGTTTTGTCCGGTGGAATAATTAGTCCACGAATATGTTTGAAATTTGCAGAATCATATACTCATTCGTCGGATGTGAACATAACAGAGTCTTGAATGACTGGCAACACTGGCGGCTTTGAGAGCCATCCTTTGCAATATATAAGTATAGCACAAACTCTGCTCAAGCTAGCTTTGTGTAGATACGCATTGTTGTTGCATTTTCGAGAAAATTCCCTATTTAACACTAATAAAATGAGTGGTTGCTTTCTTGACCCCCACCTTCCCTATTTGACATTAAGTTTAAGCGGTTGGATTTTCCATCCAATACCCATTAACTGCCATGTGAAAACACAAATTTACAAAGAACCATGCTCATGGAAAACAACCATTCCCCTACCCTACCGTCCCCGCTGCAGATTGCCACCGCGGCTTGCAGCTCGACTGGCCGAGCAAAAAGGTGAAAAACTGATCCGTATGCAATCTCCAAACCACAGAAAAAAAAAGAAAAAAGTATGCAATCTCCGATCAATCCAAAACCACAGCATCATCTCTCTGCTCATGGCCAGCATCCGCCCCCACGCCAAATTCGGCCAGCAGCTCACAATTCCAGCCAGAAGCTCGCAATTCCGCCCGGCGGCCTGCGATTCAGGCCAGCAGCACACGATTCCGGCCAGCAGCTCGCAAATCCGGCCACTCCTTTGCCACCGCCTATAGCTCGAGACTACGGCCAGAAACTACAATGCCTCCGTCAGTCACTGCTGCTAGCGGCCTGAGCCTCTGCTCACGCCGACTCCGACCGCCAAGTTTGTGCCTCCGCGCACGCAAGCTCCGGCTGCCCTCACGCCCGCTTCGCTCGCTCGAGTTCGCAGCTGCTCCGTGCGTGCGCACGCGAGAGAGAGGACGACGGCGCTGATGTCGTCCAAGTGGGACCATGTGCCCTCCCGGAAGACGCACGCCCCTGCTTCTGCTTGCCTGCTCGAGGAAGCGGCATGGCCCTTGGGCTGACGATGAGGAAAAGGATAAGCGCGGCAAGAGGGTGGCTCAGCTGACGATGCAAGGGCTATGGAGGCGGAGATCAGGATGAATAGGATGGCATAGAGCATCTGCGCCGAGCGGCGGCGCACGTTGAGGTTCACGCGATCAGAGCCGTTGTTGCTGCTGCTCGTGTTGAAGTCAACGACACTGCCTCGGTAGCTCAAATTGTGGCCGATGATGTCTCACGCGCTAATCTTGATGACCACAAGGTCAAATTTGTCATTTCACGTGGCAGTTAACAGACATTGGATGGAAAAATGAACAAAATGTCAGGAATGAAAATTGAATCCAGTGTCAAATAGAGGAGGCTGAACTTTTGAAGGCCAAAAAAGGAATCACTAATTTTACTAGTGTTAAATAGGGAATTGTCTCTAGTTGCTACTAGTAGTTGTTGAGAGATGCATCTTAATTTCAGTCTAGCAATCAAAGATTTTCCTCGTTACTTGCTCGGTTTCAATCAATAATTAGTTTACTGATGTACATCATCAGCGTCTGTTGGGTGCTTTGTTTTCTGATTTTCATAAAGCTTGACCTGCCTAGGTAGCAAATCTGAGTAGATGAGAGATTCTCTCCTGCATCTCGTCTCATGTGGGTTGTTGCCATAATGTCATCAGATAGTTTCAAATACACACTGCAAACAAATTGAAGTAATCTTTGTATAGGTTTAATTCTACAATTTGAAAACACTTGACTACTTGAGCAAATCAATGGGAATAAAATGCTTTGGTTACTACTTGCTAGCCTTGCCTCCATGCACAGCTTATTCTTGCTTGGCTAGAGAAAGTGGCATTCATGTGTTTGTCTGATGAACGTGGGTTGGATAGCAAAAAATTGCTTGCAACGCAGGAAAAAAGAACATGAGATGCTCCCCCAAAAGTGATTTTGAGACTCAAAATCTTGGCAACAGGAGAAGCCTCAACCACCATCTACACCTCGCTCATCATAAGACAATATCAATCACAGAACACCTTAAAACCACCTCTTAACCGTTACAGTAGAAAGAAATTCTACCTACAAAGTTCTAGAATTTCATACATGATAAATAAGGGTTCATCTTGCTCAGAGTTGTTCACGTCAGCATCTCCAGCGCATCCCAACTCTAGCTCAGTCAATAACAACCATCACCAAAGACGATTCTCAATCACAGCTGCAATTATATCCTTCAGTGTTCCCTGCGAAGTTCAAAGTTATTACCGCATCAGGCATATGTTGTCACCAGACTATGACATCAATTATTTCAACAAGAAACTACCAGAGTGATATGAATAGCACTCATTTCACCAAGGATCAAATGTTAAAATTTCACTGACCATAGGAGTTTGGAAAACTAAAATCAACCGTAACCCATACTGTGGTTGTGCTGGTTCAGCACGCACTTATTTGGAGACTTGAGACCATAAATCCATTTGCGAAAACAGTCACACAAAGTGAATTTCCCAATCTTACCTGAGAATGATCTTTCAGACCAAGAGAGATCACCATCGACCGTGCTGAGCCACTGCCACTACAGAAATGAATGTACAATGCAGTGTAAGTTCTCAATATATACTATTTCTTTGTATATCTGATAGTATGAAAATGGTGTAACTATCGTAAGCCAAAGGAATTGTTAAGAGTGGTGTTAGGAATATTAACTAAATTTTGTGATACTAGAAGCACAGAAGTTACATGGAGAACACATACTAAAACAATTATAATCAAGGAGCCTTCTTGCTGGAGAATATTTGCATAGATGTCCAACAACAGTATAAAAGAGGAGGTCCTTCTGCTGACTATTTTCAAATGGTAATCATTACTTCAACTAATAATAGACGGGTATAGACATGGTCTGGCATGCAGCATAGATAGGGTCATAAATTGTGTGGAGTTTGTGATGAAAATTAAACGTACATATGAAAAATGTTATTCAAAGATGTGGAGACAGAAAAAAAACAACACGGCAGAAGCAGATGGTGAGGGAAGCAAACCTTATGTGCTCAATAAGTTGGTGTGCACAAGCAAGTAGGAGGGGCTGCAGTCACAAAATTTTGTACAGTTGTTAGTCCGTGCATGTTCAGACGATATTTTGATGGCTGATGGTCTGATGATCTTACCTCATCTCTCTTCCCAAAAAGAACATTCACGTTATAGGTTGGGTCCGAGAAAACACTTTCATCTTTCCTATGGAGAGGGATTAAAGCTTAATAAAAAAAATACAGTACAGAAGTTTCAAGGTAAAAGGAAAAAAAGCAGTGACTTCCTATATTTAACATGTCATATATAAGGCCAACATTCTTAAGCTATAAATGTCCAGAGACCCTAACTTTCCACCTACTGTAGAAATGTCATTCAATAAGGTCTTGCAACTAGTCAGGTAGTAACTAGTAAGATGCTTTGTGCAGTAAAAAAGGCATTATCTTGCATAAAGATTTAGGCATATGAACAATCTGGAAGTTATGACCTGATATGCATGAGGCTTAAGTGTTTTGAAGATTTTACTTCTAAATGGTCGGGTCAGTGAAATAATATGTGGAGGGAGCTTGAGTACTCTTTCGAAATGATAACAAAATTGCAATTTCAAAACAATGCGAAGGAAATAGCATGGAGGAAGCTACTTTGTGTAGAACTGATAATGCAAATAACAAAAATAAATTTGACATGTTCAGGAGAATGAATTTGCTTAAGAATAGAAAGCATACTTGGCAGCCAGTATGGTTCCCATGCAGCCAATTTGTGTCACAATCACCTGTGGATTTAAGATGAACATCCTTGTCACGTGAATCAGGACTCAACTGAATTAAGAACTAAACCTGCAACTTACCAGAAAGGTATCTTCATATTTACTGATAACAATGTCTGTCTTATTACCCTAGAGAACGCAAAAGGGGAAAAGGAATAATCAAGTTATCATCATAGTCAGAAATCTCCAAGAAAGCAAATCATACTCTCTCCAATACCAAACCATACTAATAATAGAACAAACCATCATGTTCAACTCTAATATACATTTATCGTCTTCACTTAATCTGACTAAATTACATACCATATGTAATATTGCTCAGCTGGACAGGTACCTTGACGTCTAACGAGAGGGATCGATGCTGCACGGGGAAGTGAGCACCGGATTGCGCAGAGTTCATTGGCACCTCCATCTACCCAATCAGCAGAGCTGCACATCACAACCTCTAAATCATTAGCATACCACGCTTAACACAGCATCCACAAAGTAGCGCGTCTTAGCACGCGCCTTTCACGAACACAAATTGCACAGACGCACAAGCGTTATCGAAAATCGAACACAAAATTTGCACAAACGCACAAGTGTTATCAGAAAAATTTTCACGAACACAAATCTTGCACGCTGAAGATCAAGAGACAAATAGAACTACAGGGAGAACGGACGGATGCTTTGGGTTGGATCAGGAGTCTCTAGAGGAAGAAAAAAGACTTGGATTCGCCTGATTAGGAGCAGAATCAACTAATGGAGCAAGCTAGGTTTACTAATAACTCACCAACGCGAGGGGAAATCAATCCGATTCGGATATTTTTCCAGCCCGCTCTCAAGCTGGTTTGGCACCAGCGCAAGGCAACTAAAGAGGAGGACAACAACGAGAGAAGACATCGGAATCGCTTGCGTGTGCGCCGTCACCAGGGAGAGGAAGAAGGGGGACCTTGGTGGCGGGGCCGGGCGGTGGAGAAGCGGAGCGAAGGCCAACAGCGCTGGACAAAGCAGGCCGTTATAGAGAAGATGGGCAATAGGGGATGGATTCAGCCCAATGTCCGTCTTCTTTCATAGAGAAATGGGATGGCTGCGTTTGCAAATCAGGCTGCGATGGTGTACAATTTTTTCGGTTAGCTCTCTTAATCACACACCACACAGTGACCATATACAACTACTCTATATCACAATGTGGCATATCTCTTCTAAGGCCCGGTTTGGGAGGGCTTCTCCTAAAACGGCTTCACCGGTGAAGCCAAACTCGGTGAAGCTAAGGGCTCATTTCGCAGGCTGTGGTTGTGGCTGAAACAGCTCCGGCTGTGGCTCGTCTGGTGGAGCAGCTTCTCTGATGGAGCTGAAGCCGTTTCGAGCTCTCTGATTCCTTAGATGTGAAATCACAACGCAAGCTTCCACTCTAATCAACTAAAGTGTAGTATATTGGAAGAAGACAAGTAGCAAGACAAACCAACATATGAATCCGCATAGCTGCGCCTCATGAACAAAGCACTTCAACATTTGTGATTAATATGGTTATTAATTCTTTGGTTTTCTTCCAGTTTAACAACTCATCATTCTAGATTACTAAATTGGTGACAAGGGAAGAGCAAGATTGTTGTGTTTCAAAATGGCCTTGTCCCTCGGACAATTGAACCGCTGGGGATGAAAAGGACAAGGATTTGAGACAAGTCAAGATGTTTAAAATGATCACCGATTTAGCACTTTATTTGCACGCTGCTCCAAGCTCAGCTGCGAGCAGAAGAAATTAAAACAATGGCTTGCAATATGGTCTGAATGTGCATTTCTATTCTACAAGTATATATAGATAACTTTTCACAAGAGACAAACATGCATCGCCAAGTTTGCCTATAACTTAAGTGAGTAACTATACATGGCTACAATGATTCTGGAAGAGTTACTATGCAAAATATTATATAATCCTTCATTTTTTAATACCTCACATTGCATAGTCTTGGAAAAGCTGATGGAATCATGTTTTCCATCAATTGTTTGGCTGGAATTGCATGCATGCATGCATGCATGCTTTTCATTGTCGTAAGTCGTAACCCCATTCCGATGCATGTAGCTAGAATGATGATAGGTTGGTTTTGTCCGGTGGAAGAATTAGTCCACAATTGTGTTTGAAATTTGTGGGATCCATATGCTCATTCGTTGGATGTGAACAGAACAGTTACATACACAAGTCTTGAACGACTGGCAGCACTGTGGCGGCTTTTAGAGCCATCCTTTGCAATATATAAGTATAGCACAAACTCTTCTCAAGCTAGCTTTGTGTAGATACGCATTGGTTATGCATTTTAGAGGTGCACAAATGCTCTATGCAAGCTTGGACATGAAGATTTGTTTTCCTCTTCTACTTCCAATTTTTCAACAAGTAACAATAGTAATTTGGAATATTGGAGGAAGACAAATGCCAAGCCGCCACTTGAAAACATGAACATGAACCACCAGTTGCACGCTTCCCGGAGCTAGAGTTCACGATGAAGGAGCTCCTTGTGGGGGCTTGATGCTCGACGAATCGCTGATGATGGGGGAGATGACAACAATTCAGGCGGAGAGAACTACGGCCAGGCAGGTGGCGCGCAGCAAGAGCCACCAGCTGCGCTTAGTTGCTTGTGCACGCCAACTTATTGCGCTTAGTTTCTAATTTTCACAAAGCTTGACCTGCCTAGGTAGCAAATCTGAGTAGATGAGAGATTCTCTTCTGCATCTCGTCTCATGTGGGTGGTTGCCATAATGTCATCAAATAGTTTCAAATACACACTGCAGATAAATTGAAGTAATCTTTGTATAGGTTTAATTCTACAATTTGAAAACACTTGACTACTTGAGCAAATCAATGGGAATAAAATGCTTTTGTTACTACTTGCTAGCCTTGCCTCCATGCACAGCTTATTCTTGCTTGGCTAGAGAAAGTGGCATTCAAGTGTTTGTCTGATGAATGTGAGTTGGATAGCAAAAAATTGCTTGCAACGCGGGAATAAAGAACATGAAATGCTCCCGCAAAAGTGATTTTGAGACTCAAAATCTTGGCAATAGGAGAAGCCTCAACCACCATCCCCACCTCGCTCATCATAAGACAATATCAACTTAAAACTACCTCTTAACCGTTGAAGTAGAAAAATTCTACCTACAAAGTTGAAAGAGCAGATGACAAGGGTAAAACGTAAGGGATATTTTCCTTCGTTATTTATAACTACAGCACAGTAACAATAGCGGGAATAAAGGAATATTCAGGTTTAATGTACCCGAAGATTTCACACCTGATTGGCAATTACCATTATTTTCGGAGGAGATAAGGTTACATGGATGGTCACATTGACCAAAGTTGACCCTTATACCCACCAAACTAGTCGTGTAACGGCTCGAGGGCTGTGCGTCATGTGCCCATCGGCTAAAAAGTTTTCTCTAGATTGTAAGAGAAAAAAGAGATGCAAATTACATACTGACCCTCAGCTTGATTCTTCGATTCACCCTAATGCTCAAGGGCTACTCCATATGGAGTGCTTTTTATCGCACTTCAATATAAAAATTCAAGAATGAACGATTCAAGACCAAGTTAAATAAGGCTTGAGCACATTCTAGCCACATGACAGTGCTCGGGTACATTTGAAGACTCAACACGATGAAGTACTCAAAGAACATCAAAACTAGTTGGTGAGATCTATAAAAGTACTCCGAACTGCTGCATTTAACTAAAAAGTAATCGGAGGCTTGTCGTACATACATCTATAGGCCTACCAGAAGGTTTGGACAGTCCTTGATGCAAGGCTGGACACCGAGACGTGTCTGACATGGTGGCTACAGTGCAGGACGGCGTAGTCTACGTGGCAGGACAGGATCTAGTCGAGGATTGGGAAAACTACTCGTAGCAATTACAGTAGGACTCACCTCGTCGAATCCGACTAGTATTCTTGTAAATCAACCAACCTGTAAACCTACCCCCGACAATATGAGGCAGGGACCCCTCCAAAGCAATTCAATTCAACCAACACACAGGACGTACGGTATTACGCAATCTAGCAGCCCGAACCTGTCTAAATCGTGTTTGTGTTCACCTTCGAGTTCTTGATCTAGGCGAACCCCACAAACCAAACACTACCTCGAGCACCCCTCGATAGGTTGTCGAGTCTAAACACCGACACATCGCTACCTAATATTAAAGTGCGGTTGTTTCTTCCAATCGTCGTGATTGTCTTGCAAAAAAGTCCCTCAACTTTTTCATAATTGACCCGCAGTCCTTGGAATAGTTCTTGATGATTTTGAAAAAAGGTCCCCAAGCTTTACTGCAATTAACCCGAGGTCCAGTCTTTCCTCCTGTTCTTTTGTCCCGCCCACACAACGTGCTTGCCGGCGGCAGCGGGGGACGGGCGCCACCGCTCCGTCACTCGCGTGGCCAACCCTCCCCGCTCACCACGCACTACTGCCGCTTGCTTGGCAGGCAGCTGCTCCCTCGGGCTGCATGCCTTACCCGCCACCTGGACCTAAGGGGTGAAGGAGAGGAGGAAGGGGAAAGGAAGCAAGGAGCCGAGTGCCTCCTTGCAGTCAACCAAGTAGCAGCAATCAGCAGGCAACGCAAACAGGGGCGGAGGTCGGGACCTCACACCCCGCTCAATGACGTCCATCCCCTTCACATCCGGAACTAAGACCTCTACATCTAGCAATTGGAGGCTCAATTTTGCACTTGATTGGAACAATTTGGAGTGGATTATAGAAGGGAAGTAGATGGAAATGAGAAGAAGAGGACGCACTCTTGCTCATGACGGCCAAAAGCGCGGTGGCCTAGCACTCGAAGCGGGAATGAGGCTAGGCACGGGAAGGATGAGCAGTTGCCTAAGCGATGGTGAGGACGACAAGATGCGCAGCACCTGAGCGACGGTGAGGATGGGGCAAGATGCGGGTGGCACCGATGGACGAAGAGGCAACGACTAGCTGGATAACAATGAGTACAAGGGAAATCAAATGAATGGATAGATCAAAGGTCAAACAGTGAATTTTTTTAATTTCAATGTGTGGGTCCCACATAATAAACATATGGCATCAAACCACCCACAAATATCTTCTACTACTATATTTGCAAAGAGAGGACTACAAGGGACAATACACCAACATATTCGGAAGCGACACTAACATATTAGGAACAAGCGAGCAAGGACCCGTATTTCTGCTAGTATAATATAAGAAAGTAGACAAACTTTCTTGCACTCAAATTTGTAAATATGCATCAGCAAAGTTTACTTCATTATTTAAGATATCGAACAAGAAGTGCGCAAATACGAAATACAAAATCAAATAATGAGGGAGAGGTGTTACACAATGCAAACAAGTTGAGACAATTTCTATCATTTGGAGACATCGACCTTGAACTTTGCTTGGAAGAACCTCGTGAACTCCACTACCTTGTTCGTGTCCGGCAGGCCGCGCCTGGCGGCGGGGTGCGCGGCGAACCGGTGGCTCCACCTGTCCATCAGCGGCGTGGTGGACGCGTCGATAGGGAGAGCCCGTGGTGGCGCCCGCAGGCCCTAAGCGCCGACAGGAAGTAGCCGAGCGCTAGGTCAAGGAACCCCGGCACCACGTCGCTACCGGAGAAGAAACCCACGCCGCTGCTGCAATCCGTGAACGCCCCCTCCAGCAGCCGCAGTGCCGCGCGGGCATCGCCGGTCGCTTGCACGTGTGTTTCCGATGTCGGACCCAAGGAGACGGCGTCTATCGCTAGCCATAACTTCCACAACACACATGCCATTGCCGGTGAACAAGTGTCGCCAGATGTGCTATCTGAAATCGTTGTAGACGTTATTACCCTGTCGTCGATGTAGGCGGTCCAGAAACGGTGCATGGCACGCTCGTAGGGGTCCTCCGGCAGGAGCAGGGCAGCAGCCTCGCCTTCGCCTCCTGCGCCACCGCCGGCCTGCGCGACGTCCTCGACGTACTGGACGATGACGACAGACTCGCAAATGGCGAAGCCATCGAGGAGGAGCAGGACGGGTATCTTGCCATAGGCGGGGTTGGCGGTGAGGAGCCTGTCGCTCTTGCGAGGCTCCAGCGGCTCGTCCATGAGCTCGTACGCCACGCTGCGCAGCTCCAGCGCCAGCCGTGCCCGCGCTATGGACAGGCTCAACTTCCCACCCAGAACCCTCACTATCGTCCTGCTAGCCGTCATCGACGATGACGGCGATGAGGTGACGAGATCGATGCAGGCCGACCGGCCGGCTGCAGGTCTCGACGTGGCGGAGTTCGTGCGTCAATCTCGCTTGCCTTTGTTCAGTAGCCGGCTTGCGCCAAAAATTTAAACGAGCAGCGCGCGGCTGACCGGAGCGGCAAGTCATGTCGGTGTCATTGACTGGCCGGTGTTGGGCTCGTGCGGGTTGGTGGCTTAATGCGAGCTAATTGATGTTGGTGCATCCAAGTCCAGTTCGCGCGCGTGCGTCACGTTATTTGGCTTGTGGTTACTATGTTTTGCCCGTTCGTTTTTTTTTCAAATAAAAGTTGCGCACAACTGATGTAAAAAGAGCTTATACCTTTTCTTTTGAAATAATCAAGCTAAATTTAGGCCCCGTTTCGTAGGGCTTACCTTGGTTTCGGTGTCACATGTTTTGCGCAAAACAAGACACCGTAACGAGAAGTTGTTTTATAAGCCGAGCCTAAAATAACCACTATTTCTAGACCCCCTTTGGCAGGACTCCGGAAGGTGCTTCTCCACCGGCTCCACCCGAAGCTCTGCCAAAGGGTAGAAGAGCAAACGGCTTGAACGATGAAGCCCCTCGAAACCCACTGAGATAAGCCATTCCACGGAGCGGAAGCCCAAAAATGTGGCTCCCCGTAGCTCCTCCCTGTTTTTGCCATCCCTGTCCTCAGGAGGGACCCGCAGGTAGAGCAAGGACGGCGCGAGGCAGCCAGTAGTGGTAGGCAGGGACAGTGCGAAGCAGCCAACAGCGGAAGCGAGGAAGGAAGGCGGCGGAAGCGCGGTGGAGATGCAGCACAGTAGGGGAGCAGTAGGGTAGCAGCAAATCCGATCCCTACGAGGGGGACTAACCTAGAGTAACGGTGGCGGCCGCCATGTGTGTAGTCTGCCGGCCCTGCCGCTGGCACGCAACCTCCCTCCACACCTCAGCTGCTAGTGTAGCAGAAGCAAGTTGCAGCGCAACAGCAAAGATGGCCGAGGCCTAGCCATTAGCAGCGGAGGTAGAAAAGAGATGAAGGAAGGTAACGGCCAAACGGATAAGGTCAAGGAAGAACGAATGACCAGTAGAAAAGAGAGAGAAAAAGAAAAAGGCGTGTAAAAAAGAGATGGATCGGATAATAAGTGAAGGGGGTAAAAGGAAAATGAAATGGGAATGAAAAAGAAAAAATTAGTAAGGGTATTATTAGTATATAACAAAATAATTATTTGTTAATATATAATGATATTCATTAATA
This sequence comes from Setaria italica, assembly GCF_000263155.2. Taxonomy (NCBI): domain Eukaryota; kingdom Viridiplantae; phylum Streptophyta; class Magnoliopsida; order Poales; family Poaceae; genus Setaria; species Setaria italica. The sequence continues at coordinate 27,301,435 of NC_028455.1, read as the reverse complement.
TTTTTATCACATACAACACTGAAATTCTAAACAAGAGAGAAATCATGGGCATATTGGACATTTGACATCTTTCATCTATTCATGAAAAGTAGAAGAAGTTGTTTTGCCAAATGTTTTCCAAAACAGCTTCAGCTCCATCAGAGAAGTTGTTCCACTAGAGGAGCCATAGCCGGAGCTGTTTCCGCCACAACCACAACCCTGCCAAACGAGCCCTTAGCTTCACCAGCTTTGACTTCACCGGTGAAGCCGTTTTGGGAGAATCCCTCCCAAACCGAGCCTTAGAAGAGAGATGCCACATTGTGATATAGAGTAGTTGTATGTGGTCACTGTGTGGTGTGTGATTAAGAGAGCCAACCGAAAAAACTGTACACTATCGTAACCAAATTTGCAAACACGACCATCCTATTTCTCCATGAAAGAAGACGAACATTGGGCTGAATCCGTCCACTACAGCCCATCTTCTCTATAACGGCCTGCTCCATCTAGCGTCGTCAACCCTCTCTCTACTTCTCCACCGCCCGACCCCGCCACCAAGGTCCCCATTCTTCCTCTCCCCGACGACGGCGCACGCACAAGCGATTCCGATGTCTTCTCTCGTCGCCATCCTCCTCTTTAGTCGCCCTGCACTGGTGCCAAACTAGCTTGGAAGCGGGCTGGAAATATATCCGTATCAGATTGATTTCCCCTAGCGTTGGTGAGTTATTAGTAAACCTAGCTTGCTCCATTAGTTGGTTCTGCTCCTAATCAGACGAATCCAAGTCTTTTTTCTTCCTCCAGAGGCTCCTGATCCACCCCAAGCCATCTGTCCGTTCCCCCTGTGGTTCTATTTGTCTCTTGGTCTTCTTCAGCGCGCAAGATTTGTGTTCATGAAAAAATTTCTGATAACACTTGTGCGTCTGTGCAAAATTTGTGTTCGATTTTCCAATAATGCTTGTGCATCTTTGCAGTTTGTGTTCGTGAAAGGCGCGTGCTAAGACACGCTACTTTGTGGATGTTGTGTTAAGTGTGGTATGCTAATGATTTAGAGGTTGTGATGCGCAGCTCTGCTGATTGGGTAGATGGAGGTGCCAATGAACTCCGCGCAATCTGGTGCTCACTTCCCTGTGCAGCATCGATCCCTCTCGTTAGACATCAAGGTACCTATCTTGCTGAGCAATATTACATATGGTGTCTAATTTAGTCAGATTAAGTAAAGACGATAAATGTATATTAAAGTAGGACAGGATAGTTTGTTCTATTATTAGTATGGTTTGATATTGGAGAGAGTATGATTTGCTTTCTTGGAGATTTCTGACTACGATGATAACTTGATTATCCCTTTTTCCCTTCTGCGTTCTCTAGGGCAATAAGACAGACATCGTTATCAGTAAATATGAAGATATCTTTCTGGTAAGTTGCAGGTTCAGTTCTTATTCAGTTGAGTCCTAATTCACATGACAAGGATGTTCATCTTAAATCCACAGGTGATTGTGACACAAATTGGCTGCATGGGAACCATACTGGCTGCCAAGTATGCTTTCTATTCTTAAGCAAATTCATTCTCTTGAACATGTCAAATTTATTTTTGTTATTTGCATTATCAGTTCTGCACAAAGTAGCTTCCTCCATGCTATTTCCTTCTCATTGTTTTGAAATTGCAATTTTGTTATCATTTCAAAAGAGTACTCAAGCTCCCTCCACATATTATTTCACTGACCCGACCATCTAGAAGTAAAATATTCAAAACACTTCAGCCACATGCATATCAGGTCATAACTTCCAGATTGTTCATATGCCGAAATCTTTATGCAAGATAATGCCTTTTTTACTGCACAAAGTATCTTACTAGTTACCACCTGACTAGTTGCAAGACCTTATTGAATGACATTTCTACAGTAGGTGGAAAGTTAGGGTCTCTAGACATTTATAGTTAAGAATGTTGGCCTTATATATGACATGTTAAATATAGGAAGTCACTGCTTTTTTTCCTTTTACCTTGAAACTTCTGTACTGTATTTTTTTTATTAAGCTTTAATCCCTCTCCATAGGAAACATGGAAGTGTTTTCTCGGACCCAACCTATAATGTGAATGTTCTTTTTGGGAAGAGAGATGAGGTAAGATCATTAGACCATCAGCCATCAAAATATCATCTGAACATGCACGGACTAACAACCGTACAAAATTTTGTGACTGCAGAAAGAATGGGACACAGACAAGCACATCATATATGCCACTGAAAATCAGTCTGGTATAAAATTTAACTACCAGTATAGAGATCCTGTCTAGTTGCATCCTGGCCCACCCAATAAAAATCAGGCTACCGTCATAACAAACTGAAGTAAATGCATAGCTAGAGAAACATGTACAAAATCAGACACTAGTTTACACATCAATCCATACATCAATTCGATGGCCCCTTCAATGAACATGTATGAAAAGGCTGGAAGGGGAAGGAAGAACACACAAACCTAATAGATCCTCCTCCTGAATCCAATAGATGCAGGTCTTCTTCTCCCCCAAGGATGCTCTCAACTGAAGAAAGATACAACAGGAAACAACTCATGTATACATCTTTGCTACCATTGGCCAGATTTCATATCCATTGCTATACAGGGAAACAAGAAAGGGCTAGAGCAGAAAGAATAACACATACCCCTTACAGATCCGAGCCTTGTTGATTCGATTGATGTAGGTATTCTCCTCTGCAAGCCCCTCACGGATCTTGCCTTTCACGAAGAACCACGTGAAAACCTAGAACACGAGCAAGGGTTAGGGTTTGTTAAGGTTGGGGCGGAGAAGGAGAAAGAAGGGGAAAGGGCCGGACAGGGAGAGGGAGCGGGTGGTTCTCACCGGCGAGGATGCAGCAGAAGGGGTCGCCGGCTACCGCGGATATGTCGTCGTCGTGTGCGAGGCCAAGAGCTCGCGAGGAAGCAGCACGAGAGGGTGGCAAGGATGCAGGCAGAAGGAGCTGGAGCCGGCGCCGGCGCCGGCGGCGTCTCGAGGCCACGGGCTCGTGGGGAAGAAGCGCTCGGGGGCGAAGGGGTCGGGGGGAATCGGATAAGACCGACTACAAAGATGCTAACCTTGCCCCAATACTCTTTTCGAAAAAAATGAAAAAAACGAAATCCAACAGTTCATCAAAATTTTCCCTAATTTTTTAGCAACGTTAAAAAACAGCCTACCATCGCGTATATTTTAGCGTTGGCATTCCTCCCCCAATCCTGATTCCCGCACGCTCGCGCGTCCCTTCCGATGGGTCCAATATGATGACGTGGCCTGTTTTAAAATATTGGGGGCTATTTATTAGCGATTTGCTGTGGATTGATATGTTTTTAGGGAAAAAATTTTTTGGAAGAACCCCCAATACATAGTGTTGGGGAAGAATTTTTTAGAGTACTCTTGAAGTTGCTCTTAACGCCCAATGTCGAGCGCTATCGGTTGCGGTGGGATTTCTACTGGGCGTATTCGTTACCGTCGTGATCTGTTACGGGCTGCTCAAAACAAACGTCAGCTAACGCCACCTGTTTGCGGTGTGAACTCAGAAAAATCGCCGAAGCCTCCTAGAACCATACCAAAAAAGGGCCATCCAACGAGAACAAGGAAGAAGCCAGCACCAAATGCAATGGTACCGTGTCAAAATTACAGTAAGAAATAAGTATATACGAAGAAGGTGTTTGGTTTGCATATATGTAACGTAAACAGATTACGGGTCGTTAAACGATACCCGTACGCCTGTTTGTTTCGACCTCCTCCGCAATCCAATTACCTACAATCGGATACCAGGCAGCTTCCATCCCATTACACCGCTTCCTCCCCGGTATCACATCGATACCGCCTGTCCCCGAGACTGCTGCGACCCTCATCTTTCTCCGCCACCCCCATCTTGCGCAGCGCGAAGGGCGCCGTCGCTGGCTCATCCTCCATCTCCCGAACGCGATGCCGGTGGCTACTACATCCCCTTGTCCCTTCCATCTCCCATCCTTATCTCGAACCCTCTTCTCTTATAACCCTAGATTAGTTCTTTTGCAAGGCAATGGAGGAGAACAAGGAAAACTTAAGGATTTCCCGAGGGGATCTGTAAGGGGAAGAGAAGGATCTACAGGGGGAGAGGAAGAGAAGGACGGCAAAACGACCAGGAGGCCGAAGATACTCGCACACCTTTCTTGACACAGGTTGGTCGTGGCCTCCTTGATCTATCCTCTACTTATTGTTTGGTCAAATTCTTTTTGCCAATTGCACCATTAGCTTGCTTGATATGAGATTTGGGTGAAGTGATTGAGATGGATTTGTGTATTGTACGGTAAGCATGTTGAATTTTGGGTTCATATCATGCATGTTTATCTCCACCTCGTTATTTTTTTTGTTAGCATCTGATGCCACTCAAATTTGTAACGTCTACCAGTGGGTAATATAGATTGAGAAGAGCAGGCGAGTGCCATCTTGTATTGTATTTTCTGTCAATTGATAATCTTATTCTAGAGTAGTAAGCATAGTGCAATCTCTTTTTGTAGTCCAGTATTCCTTTCTATTTGCTGCCAACTTATGAAGCACGGGTTTTTTAGCTAGTGCTAACTTAATTTAGCATCCTGTGTTTGTGTTTTTTAGCTAGGAATTATGAAGCACGGGTTTGCACTACAAGAATTTTAACTCCTAGTTTATGTTCATCTCAAAATAGTTTAATCATCACAACCTCACAAGATTAGTGCAAATCGATCCTTTATAATTTTACCTAATTGCTAGTATCGTTGCCTTCCTTTTTTGTCTCCATGCCATATTTGCCATCTCTTTATGGTTCTCAATATTCTAAAATTACGATGGTCCTTATTTGTTTCTGTGCGCCTATCCCTTTTGTCTATGATTGCGACAGCTTCTTTAGTCCATGATTGCAACGAAGCTTCCTTTATTCCTTTATGATTACTTAAATTTTGCACTGCCTCTAATTACTGCTTACAACACTTACATTAATTTAGTCACTCTGTTATGTTTTACTATCCTAATTCCTGAGTCATTATTATGTTCAGCTTACGTATTACCTTTTACCAGTTTTCCATCTATTGTTTGAGTTGGTTTTGCCAGCCACTATAGTAATCTGGGCACTGCACTTATAAGAGTAGCAGCTCAAACAAGTACATTAGAGAAAAACAATGTTTGTGAAGTAGAAAACATAAGAGTGCCAATAGGTTCTAGAATTAGGTTTAAATCTGTACTTATAACAAAGCCATGAATCAAAGAGAATTTTATTTTGGATGCCCTATTTGTTTACTTGCATTTTCTGTACATTTCTGTCATGTACAACAATATGGTTCGCCTTCCTTTATCCACAAGAACCCGAAGAAGGAACATGGCCCTTAGAAATATGATGACTTCCATCATTGTCATTTACTCTATATGTGATCACTCCTTGCAATGGCATATAAAAGGAGATGTTTAACAATTGAACAAATGATAAAAAAAACATAGAACAAAGGAATGTGCTGTTGAGCAACCTTATTCACAATAGTGATGCTGCTTGTATCAGCCAGTTTTGGATGGACAGAAGAACATTCTACACTTTGTGTGAAATACTTAGTGATGTTGGCAGGTTGAAAGCAACACAGAATATGTCTCTAGAGGAGATAGTGACTTAATTCCTATACACACTATCCCCATCATTTTAAGAATTCAACAATAAAAGAATTTTTCTTTCGAAGTGGTGAGACAGTTAGTAGACAATTCAACTTCTGTCTTGTAGCTGTTCTAAAGTTGCACCACTTGCTACTTAAGGCCCCTGAACCTATACTAGAGAATAGCATGGATGGTAAATAGAAATATTTTAAGGTAAATGACTTATCAAGCAGTTTTTCTTTTTAAGAAAAAAATCCTAATTAAAGAAGTAGTTTTGTGACATTCTTTTATTTGTTGTGTCTTCTGTTTCTAGAATTGTTTGGGAGTTTTAGATGGAACTCATATAAAGGTAAGAGTTCCAACTAGGCTGAAAGGAAGATATAGGTCAAGAAAAGGAGACATTGTGATGAATATTCTTGGTGTTTGTGCTCCTGACATGCAATTCATATATATATTATCTGGATGGGAGGGCTCAGCACATGATGGGCGTGTGCTTCGAGATGCTATTTCAAGACCAAATGGGTTGCGTGTTCTTCAAGGGTGTTACTACCTTGTTGATCCTAGTTATGCAAATGCAAATGAATTTCTAGCTCCATACCAAGGTCAAAGGTATCACTTGGGTGGTTGGACTGCACAAAATCCACCACACAGTGCGAAGGAATATTTTAATATGAGGCATGCTAGAGCAAGAAATATCATTGAGAGGTTTTTTGGAAGGCTTAAGGGTCGGTGGGGAATTTTGAGGTCGCCATCGTATTTTCCTATAAAAACTCAATGCCAAATAATAATGGCTCGTGCCCTTTTGCACAATTTAATTTTGCAAAGAATGTCTGTTGATCCAATAGAAATGGAGGAGGATGACTCATCAGGGGAATTATCAGGGAAAATTACAGAGGGGGAAATGAGTGAACTAGAATTTATCATGTGTGTGTCGACATCTAATGAGCGGGCTAGTTTTCGAGATGTTCTCGCTCAAGGGCTGTATAATAATTATAGTGCTTCTATTTCTCATTGAGGTTTGCTTTTTAGTTTCTGTTTCCATGTATAGTACTTGTAGTTTGTTTTACAATCCCTTCTAACATGTTATCATTTTGTGCAGCTATGGATTTATCTGAGAGCTCATCAACAACAATCCGTGGTAGGGGAAAGAATAAAAGGAAGTTGACTGTTGCTGAGGATGATGAATTGATTAAAGCCTTGCATGAGATATCTTTGGACCCAAGGTGGAAGGGTGAGGGAGGCTTTAAGAATGGATATTGTTCAGTGCTTGAGACTCATCTGACTGAAAAGTTACCTAACTGTGGAATATCTGTTGTTCCCCACATTGAGTCAAGAGTAAGGCATTTTAAAATAAAGTTCAGGGCACTGGAGGTAATGCTTAACAAAAATGGCTTCAACTGGGATGAGAATAGAAAGATGCTTCAATGTGAAAAAACACAGTATGAAGCACATTGCAACTAAACTTTACTTTAGTGTAGGTATTTCATTTCAACTTGCAATGCAAAGTGCATTCCTTTGTAGTATCATCATGAAGAGAAGGGCCTATATGGTGTTGCTTTCCCTTATTATGATTCATTGGCTGCCATATATAGGAGTGACATAGCTACTAGTGAAGGCGCAGAAGGGCTTAGTGAAGTAGTTGGAAACATAGAAAAAGAACTTGCAGTTGAAGGTGGTAATCATCAAGAGGAGGAGGAGGATAGGATGTCTAGAGAAACCCCTAGAAGCTCTAATGACTCAGCTTCATCAAGCTTGAAGAGGTAGAAGACATACAGGAAGGGAAAGGATCATGTATCTGCAACATCAAGTGACCCTATTTTGGATATGTTACATGAAGTCTAAGGTGATCTAAAGGGTGTGGCTACGAATATAGGAAAAATGGCAGCAGTGATGGAACGTGAGGTTGTTGTTCAAGAGAAAAATTCCAAAGAGGATCATCAGCAGAAGTTAAGAGAGAAGGCAACAACAGAGCTGCGCAAGCTTGGGTTCACAGGGAGCGAACAAGTTAAAGCTGCTAGTGTGTTTGTGAGAATTCCAGACCAAATGAGCATGTTGTTAAAGCTAGACGAGACGCTGAGGAGAGAATTTATCCTAAACATGCTTAGTGGTATGTGACACTTTGCTATGTTGTTTTAGCTGTTTATTTACTGCTATAATTCAGATGCTTATTTTTTCACAAGAATTCAGCCAAGTTTACAATTATATTGTGCCAACATATTCTAATATATGTAGCTGTATGTTTGCAATTTAAGTATGTTGATCTTATACAGAAATAAGTTTACAGAATTTGACCAATTTAGAAGGAAATTTTTTAGGCATGGATACAAGGTTCTCCTAACTCTTTCTTTTCTCCTTTGCTAAATAAATGGAAGAATTCCACTTAGCTTTGGGCTCAGTTCTATTTCTCTACTAGACCTTAATCAAACAATATCATCTAGCTTCTGAACTTAATTGAGCATGATTTCCCTACTAGACCTTGAATTCAGAAAGTGGTTCTAATGTTTAATAAAATAGAGGTGCACATCAAAATATTAGGATGGGTAGCATGAAACTGATCTGAATGGACATGTTAAATCTATTATTATTTTCTTATGAATTTGAGAGCTGAAGGAAAGAAGTTGATGATAACACTAGAGTTGATCAAATTATTATTTTTGTATTCTCTTCAATTTATATTAGACATGATAGTTTTACTTTGAGCACCTGTGTTGCTCGTCCATGTGTTAATCCAAAGAGTTAGCTTCCTGTACTGCTCGTGCATAAGTCTTACTTGTCGGGTCTTGCTAGTTAACAACAACTAGAGACGAATAAGATTAACAGATCTAAAGATTATACTGTTTAGCTCACAACAGGTTTGAATACTGTACTTTTTAACATAGTGTTGCAGAGATGGTTTCATACCAACCATAGATGGTTAGTTAAAGTATTTCCTAGAATTTGTGCAGCAAATCAATTCTGTTCTTCAATTGGATATGTAGTAGTAGAACAAGATGTGTGTTCCTAGAATTTGTTATGCCTAGTAGCTGCATAAAAGAGAATTTTATTTTGGATTCCATATCTATTTAATTGCATATTCTGTTGCAAAACAAAATGGACAATTCTGTTTGCTAAATTTGCAGTCATATCATGGTAACATATTCTATTATATATAGCTCATTGCTTGTAGTTTAAGGCTGCTAATCTTGAGCAAAAACATCTAGTCAATTATTGATATTAGAAGTAGCATCTGGTTGAACATGCTTGCTGAATCATTATGCCTATTATTCTTTCTATAAATAAATTTCACAGCTTATTACTTGTTTTGTTTTTTCTTTTGAAGAGGAAGAGAGAAGGAATAGGATAGAAGGTGGATCAAGATAGGGAGCTTGCATCTTTTCAAGTTCATATGGTTAAACTATCCTGTGTGAGATGGAGGTAAAAATCCAAAGGGTGTTGCTGTCTTCAGTTTGGAGTATCCCATTTTTTGTGTTTGTGTAGTTTGCTAAAAATCCAAAGGTATACTCAACTTATTCTAGAGGTTTATAATATACCTATCTACTGTCCGACTCAAATTCATTTTTTTGGATATGGTTAAAGTTCTTGTTATGTAACAGATTTTTTGGTATGACATATTTTTTTTTGGTTGAACATGTAATTTAATGAGGCTATACAAATCTACAAAAGGCACTGCATGCTTTCTTTAGCGATCTAGTCATTTGTATTAAAAAATAATGACTGTAATCCGATACCTGAGATGCAAACCAAACACCTGTAACATTATTTAATACAGTTACCTTTAGCAACCAAACAAAGTCTGTAAACGGTGATACCACAACTAATACCGCTGCAATCTATTTACGTTTACATTACAATTACCAATTTGCCTACCAAACACCTCCCAAATCTTTATGAGCACGATAGCTCTGATAAAATATTAGAATTTCTGCAAAGCTTATAGTTCTTAGGCTTAGCGAATAATTGCAAGGTTGATTTCAGACCAATAGTCAAGCCCAAACCTGATAGAAAGAGAATCTGAAATGTGCCATACACACTTTAGTTGCTTAGGACCTCAATAATTAAGAAGTTAGAGATACAAAGTTACTTACATTGGCCATTGCAATTAACCCCTTGTAGTTCTTAGGCTTAATGAATAATTGCAAGGTTGATTTCAGACCAATAGTCAAGCCCAAACCTGATAGAAAGAGAATCTGAAATGTGCCACAAGTGTACACACTTCAGTTGCTTAGGACCTCAATAATTAAGAAGTTTGAGATAAAAAGTTACTTACATTGCCCATTGCAATTAACCCCTTGTTAAAGAAGAAAATTATTCCTAGAAATGAGAAGAATACACCAAAGCCTGTTAGGCCAATCCCAAGCTTTGCAAGATGAGATTGAAGTTGCTTTGGGTAGAATGACAATGCAAGTGCAGCATAGCGAATAAGCATACATGAATAATCCGAAATCTAGACAATGATACAAGGCCAATTATTTGCATTTATATGGAGGTCAAACTATACTATTACATTTATTTTCGCTTGATCTCTCTTCTTTCTCAACAATAACACAATGAATGAATGTATAGAGCACATCAAAGTATATTATATCATGTGGAGGTCAAAGTATATTATGGAACATGTCCATGGTTCATCTATGCAACAAAAATACCATGATCAGGCATATTTCAAAAGTATAAATTAATTAAATGAATGAGGTCAACAATCAACAAGTTGATTTTTCTCCTATTGAACCAAATATGACTCAATGAGGATAGTCACCTAAATTCCAACTTATAAACAGAAGGGACATAGCATATAAGAATTCTCACCCATGCTTCTGTCTAAAAGAAACCATCTAATCATGCACTAGGGATTTAAAAGTAGGGTGACACAAAAAAAGGAAAAACAAATCCCTTCTAGAGCAAGAGAAAATCTTGTGTTAAACAGAGAAATTATGGCTGTAAAAAGCCTGAGTAAAATCTCACGTGAATCCTATGTTGTGGTACTTGGAAGGCAAAAAAAGAAGCAATAGCAGCACACATAATTTCAGGAAATTAGGATCTGAACAAAACAAAGAAATATAGTGGCCATGTGGCTAGTCAAAAACATTTGCATGCAATTAAACTGAAATCATTATTTTTATTTTATTCCAGAACTTCTCCCAGTTCCAGTGTTCATTAAAGGATAACAAGAAGGCACCAAAAAAGCATAAATCATTAAATCCTAATGTATGATGAATTAATCACATACGAATACTAGTCAGCCTGATCTTTCTTTGTTTCCAAAAATTAAGATCTTCTAATATTAGTGCTTAATTTTTGGAAACAAAGAAAGATCAGGCTTAAATGGTACGAATGAATGATACAAATGCTGGAACCCACACAATTTTAAAGCTGTTTCACAGAGTACAAAGTGATCAAAATTATTTCCAGATGACAGTAAAAATGGTGTATGTACTTTTCATATCATTCATCTCAAAGGAAACCATCTTGCTAAGTGGAAGGCAACAACACGTCTATGAAGAAGAGCAGAAATGCCTGCAACAAAGAAAAGTCTGCATGAGACATAAAACGAGCAAAAACCACCTGACTATTTTAGCATGCTGGATATTACAAAACGAACATATGTTTTGTGATCCTAAACAAAACATTAGATAACAAAACAGTCTATGATTTTTATTAGCTAATTCCTGCATTAATTGTGCCAAGCAAGTTATGATGATGTCACTTCAAAACCCATTCTAGCAAATAAAATCTGACTTATCATTAAAATGAGAAATAGATGTCATGAGATGGTTCTGGTTTGCACGAGAAGTCCTTAGAAGAGCCATCGAGTACCCAAGAGATCATTCATGCTGAGGAGACCACTTTATTGTCAAAACTAGAAATGATAGTTTCACAAGCATAAGACTTCCTGCAATAGAAGCGAGCAACTATCCAAATTTCAAAAACAACAAGAAAAGGTCATGCAGTGAATTCTAACTGCACCCTAATTTCCAAACACATCTGTGTCGGTAATACCGAAAGTGAAGTTCAAAGGCTAAGTATTACTAGTGACAAGTCAAGTAATAATTATTTCTTCTAACATTCTCTTGGAGATACTTTCCAAACTTCAACACATTTCAAATTGAGGGACCAAAATGCTTGCAACTAACAACTTGTCCAGTAGTTGCCCATGAAGGAGTACCAAATTTGTAGTCTTGAATGTTTCCTGCCAAACAATTGAAAATATTGCCAGAGAGCTACTGTAATTGTTAAACATTAATAATCAAAATTACAAAGTAATATTTCTAATACTTCCAACAGTGCAAAACTCGTCCACAAATAACAGCACTCGTGTCTAAATCCTAAGACGACAACACCTTCCATCCTAAAATAAAAGAAATCTTCACCACAAATAAGACTCTTGTCGATTCATCCATCACTCCCAATAATAAAACTTTCTAGATTACCTCTATTATTCGTACAACTGTATAATCTGGATTACTCCCACTAGTCATGATTTTTAATGTTGCTTCACCAGAGGTTGAAGACCTCTTGTATCCCCAAAACCTTCTTATAGTTTCTGCGCATAAAAAAATGATTGAAAAGGTCAAGACAAGTACGATGTTGTTGGTACGCACAAAATAAACAATCATGACATTTACATCATAACCTGTAGGGAGTGGGCAATCTTGAGTCTTATTTCCCCATCGGAGCTTGAATAAGTTGCGGAAGAAAAACATTGTTTGAGGTGAAACGAGAGAATTACAGCTTGTACAGGTTTGTGAAGCTTTTTTTTGAAATGATTGGTTCGCAATCTTGAATATATAATTTGTCTTGAAAAAACAATATCAGCTGTAATTCAATGCTCAAAACCATCATGATTGTAATGCTTGTTCAATTTCACTACCTAGCTTAGTATTTCTTGACTTTGCACTAGTGTTGCATCATTGTTATCCTCAGTGCTAGCATCATTGATATCCTCAGTGCTCTTAGCTTCATCTTCTGTTATATTATTGCTTTCAGGGATAGTTTGTGCATTCTAAAAAAGGGCAGGTAAGAGATTAGCAGTCATATATCTATTCTCGGTCACAACCCAATTATTGTTGTTCAGTCTCCCAACCACCACATAACCATTTTTAAGTAATTCTCTAAGATTTTGGCTATAATCCAAATGGGCAATTTTACTACCTTTTTTCTCAAGTATAAATAAATAATTGCCAACAGAGCATGTACACGTAGGAAAATTGCCAAAATATGAAACTGTCAACAGTGTACATGATCGAAAGTTTATGATTCAAAATAGCCGGTTTTGCCCAGAAACTCGGCTCCGTGCCAATTTTGGTCATCAACATATGCCCCCTATTTTATGGTGAAGCTTGCGTACCAAAAAACATTCAAGACCAAAACCTATGTAAGGACGGTGTTCTGACAATCCATCGGCAATTTTTTTATTCTAAGGGCGATACTCATGCATATCGGACATTTCAATGTCAAGCTTATTTGAGTCCACAAACAAATGCACCATATTGACTTCCATGCTCCGTCCCGGTGAAGAACCATAATCGACTAACTCCTCATCGTTCTTATCTTGATGGACTGATGGGAGTTTAACATCGCACATAATATGATCAAAAGCCATAAGATTCGGCGCCGCTTCTATCAAAACCGATTTAGCCGATTCTGAAACCGGCTTGGCCGATTTTGTTGCTAGCTGAGCAATCACTCCTCCTTCTGAAAAAACATGGGTTTGGTTCTATTGAAGTGCTCACCCCTCTGTATTTCAGCCTCTTTCTTCTTTCACTCCTAAAATCAAAGTCGCTGCAACTTCCTCTTTTGAGTATGTGTTAAGCCTAGAGGACACCACCTCGGCTGTAAGTACTAAGAGGAACTACCGCTACTAGCTTCATGATCATTGGCAGCTTTCTAGACAGAAGTCTTAACCGGATCATCAATGATAATTGGTCATTTGCTATCATCCTTAATAACCACATTGAATGAAACCCCCAATCTTTTCTAAGTCAAGTGCAACATCCCCAATCTTTCTCTTGACATGATACACCTGTTTTGAGGAATATGCTTGCAGCTTCTAGGGTAGCTGGTTTGGCTGATTTTGGCTGCTGCACCTCGGGATGAAAACGGTACGGGAAATTCCCGTACCGACCGACACCGTATACCGCATTAACCGATCGGATATCGTTTTTGCAGGAAAAATAGAAAACGGGAAACCGACACCGTATTTTAGGCAGGAACAGGAACGAAATCAGTTAAGGGGTTCTCCCGACCGTATTCACGGTTCCCGTATTCAGCAGGAAAAATACCGACGGTATTCCCGTATTTTGCACAGCAAAATCTCATTTTCAGCCCATTTCAACTTGTAGCCCAGCAAACTTCCGCCGTCCCGCACGGCCGCGCGGCCCAGCCCAGCAAAATTGCAACCACAGTCCACAACCAGTCAACCAGGCAGTCTGTCCGCCCTCCACCGACGCAACGCAATGCCAAACCCTAGGCCCTAGCAGCCCGTCCGTCCACCGCCGCCCATGCCGCCCGCCCATCCGCCGCCGGCGCCCGCCCGCCCGTCCGTCCGCCGCCGCCCGCTCGTCCGCTGCCGGCCGCCCGCCCGTCCGCCGGCGCCCGCCCGCCCGTCCGCCGGCCGCCCGCCCGCCGGCGCCCGCCCGCCCGTCCGTCCGCCGCCGCCCGCTCGTCCGCCGCCGGCCGCCCGCCCGTCCGTCCGCCGCCGCCCGTCTGGGACTCCGTCGCCGCCCGTCCCCGACTCCAGCCCCCAGCTGGCCAGCTCCAGGCGCGCCACTCCTACGTCCTACCTCCTCCAGGCGGCGCGTCGGCGCGTCCAGGCTCCCACGGCCGGCGGTCGTCCTCCATCGGCGGAGCAATGCCGCCGCCGACTGGGGGTCCTGCCGCCTCTGTTTGCATATGGTCATATGGATTATGCATGGTTGCTATTGTTGCATCGAGCTCTCTGTTTCTAAGTGGTTACATATATCTATATTTCCGTTTTGTGTTACCGTTTCCCGATCGTAATCGACACGTTCCCGTTCGAAATATTCCGTTCCCGATATCCTGTAATACCGGATCCGTTTTCCCGTCCGACCTTCCCGTTCCCGTTTCCGTTCCCGGCCAAAAAATATAGGAGAGGGAATGGTTAAGATATTTTCCCGACCGTTCCCGACCGTTTTCAGGCCTAGCTGCACCCAACTGGATTGGTTAAAACCCAATCAGTCATGTACGAGACGTGCAAGCCTGGCAAATACTGGCTCTTTATGTGCTACCCACCCTGAATGAAAAGGATGGACATGGCATTAGGTAACATTGCATCCACATTCCATTAGAATCCCATGCCGGGTAAGGAGAATTTTATGCCGGAGGAGCCCAAGGCATAATTGGATGTGTATTTTCTGGAGGATACAATGTGACAATCTCACTCTTCAGCCTTGTAGGTTCCCTATAAGGAGAAACTTGCTTTTGGCGCGAAGGCGTTCTCACACAATTTTTTACCGGACGATTACTACAACCAGCCTTGTGACTTTGTACATGCTCAATAGTTGATCAAAATTGGTTTCTATTTAGCGAACCTCTCTTCGACCTTAGCTTCATTTAATTTCCAAGTGCAGCCTCAAAACGCTTAGGTTTGAGCATTTGGGGTTTTCTCTAGCCAAAACCAGCTTGGCTGGTTTCTGAAACCGGCTTAGCCAGTTTTCCCTACAAAGTAGGTTCAACTGTCTTTTGCACTGATGTTCCTTGCCTTCTGAGTCCTGAAGAACCAACATTGATCTTCAAAGTTTCCCTACTATCAAGAGATTTCTCAAGCACCACTTCCCTCAAAATTTTGTCATTTGAGTTTTTGGGCATTTCATCACCGATCATCACAGCTTTCGCTTTGGTTGATTCGGCTTGATGCAGCCGAACTAGCACCTCGGAGTCCTGTAGGTCAATGGTATTGATTGGGAAGGAAGCCTTATCAATTTGCATACCATGAATAGTCAATCATTCTTCATTAATGGCTGATTGCACATGTCGACAAAAGACATTACAATCATTAGTCGCATGTGAAAGAGAGTTGTGCTATTTACGATAAGCCCGCTGCTTTAACTCATCAAGCGGCGGTATGGTATGCAACATCTTCATATTCCCAATTTTCAACAATTCATCAAAAATGCTATGACATTTGGAAACATCAAAAGAAAATTTAACATCTTCTTGCCAATTTTTATGGACCGGCTTAAGAGATGAACAAGAATATGATTTGGCTTTAGATGACCACACAAATGCAGCAACATACACATTATTTTCCTCATCATCCGAAGTATTGGATCCATAATCAACAATATGCATATTGGACCGATGAGTTTTATAACTTTCTTTTAACTTTTGGTTCATGTATTCTTGAGATGCAGCTCTTACTTGTACTTGGTTAACAGAAATAAAATCATTGCCTTCTAATTTCTCTCTAAGATGTGAGCATAAACCATTAAAAGCCAAATTAGCCGAATCAATTTTAAAAATTGTCAAGCCAAAACAACATTTTTTGGTGTTTTTGAATCTCTTAAAATATTCAATAACACCTTCATCCTTTCCTTGTTTAAACCGATGTAAGGTGAGCTAATTTCAATTCATTACTTCCACTATAAAAGTGATCATGAAATTTTTGCTCTAGTTGATTCAAAGAATGAATAGAATTCAGTGCTAATGAAGAAAACCACAAAAAAGCCATTCCATTCAAAGATAAAGAAAATAATGAATTCGGTGCTAATGAACTTTTAAAGGCTCCATGGAACTGACTTCACCAAGTTGGGATATGTATTGGCTTATGCGCTCCCAAGTGGTCCTGTTATCTTTGCCATTAAATTTCACAAATTCAGGAACACGCAAACCCAAAGGATATTGAACCAAATCCAAATCAGGAGAATATGGCTTTTGATATAACCTAGTATTGCCCATATCTACTCCAAGATTAATTTTCATCATATTAGCTAATTCCTCTTTTAATTTAGCAAATTCTGCACCTAAGTTTTGAGGAACTAGCTGTCGTGATACATGAGCATTCGGTTGTATGTTAGCCGTAACCAAAGGCATATCAGGAACATGAGGACTTGATGCACGCTGCAAAATAGCTATCAAACACTTCATCCGGCACCGGTCCATATGGAATTCCCGTACCTTGTGGTGGAATAGGTGGAACATTATATGCTACTAATGTATAAGGTGGTATAAAATTTGCAAGTTCATTAGTTCGACTAGGGATGACCGAACTTGGGATAGTAGCAATAGGTTCGGGTTGCTCAGGGTAAACCACCATATAACCGGTTTGGCTGGTTTTAGAAACCGGCTTAGATGATTTTGCTGGGTTCAGCAACAACTGCTTTAGTGGAAGTGTTTGCCCAGCAAAAGAATTCATCGGCAAGCCATTGATGGTGGCTGATCACCGTGAGTAGGGATCTGATAGGACCCCCTTTTAGAGATCCAGCCTGGGGGTTAGTTCGTACACAGAGTTTCGAGAGGCGATAAGGGGAGTTAGTGGATGGTTGTGCTCAAGAAAGTTTTTAGATAGGTCCAGGCCGCTCGGAAGTGTAATACCCTACGTCATGTGTCTTATGTTACTTGGAATCGCTTGTCTTTCTTAGTACAAAGCCCAACCTTTTATAGCCCAGGCCCATGATTGGATTGATTGGGGAAAACCTTGCGTCCCAATCTTTTCCTCCACCTTTTGTGTGTGAATGCGGTGTCCCAATGGCCGCCCTCCTTGCTATAGTTCTCATGACACGCTGACCACTTACTCTGACGCCCCTCGCCTTGATGTGCACGACTTCATGGCACCTGACCAGGTCCTTTGCATTTCAATCTCCTTCTTTTACCATTTTATCCTGGCTGCGCTTATTCCTCTCGGCCTAGCCCCACTGCCCCTGGATGGGGTGTGTTGAACCTAGCTTCTAGGCTCCTTCTTAGGAGGCCCTCATCGCTTCCCGGGGTTGTGGTGTGGGTCCCCTTTTGGGTAGAGGGCAGCCGGGAGCCAAGCAGGCACTCTTGACATGGGGCGGCGCCCGCCACCTGTTGGACGGGACGGGTGAGGCCACTAGCCCCGAAGGTGCCCAGGCACGTCTCATCAACTGTAATGATGGTGTTTTTACGGGGATGGAGCGACCGTTGTCCCGCTTACATCTACTAGTGTGCCCATCCGCACCTGGACACGCCACCGTTTGCTTCGCCTCGAAGCGAACTCTCTCGGGGGCATCTTGCTCCTGCTGCGCGGGCCCCTCCTGGGTCCCATCGCGTGGACACGATATTATCCTTGTCTTTTTAGGCCCTCAGGTTTCTAGACCCGTCTTCTTGTCTAGGCCTCATGAAGGGATCCCCTTTCTGTGGGTGGGCCCCGCTTGTAAGCACCTCCTTGGGGGACCCCGTTCCCTTGGTGCTGATAGCAGCCCCTGGACCCGTGCTGGACCGCTTTCTTCCAGGTCAAGCGTGGGGTCCAGTAGAAGGAGGGGGCCGCCTTTTGACGCTTTTCCTTCGCCTCGAACTCAATTGCCTACGGTTTGGTTGGGATCTCCATAGATTCCGAGCCCCCCACACTTATTCTTCGGTGGCCGTTTCTCGAAATCAAGGCGCCGTGCCCGTCATCTTATAAGACCACATAGGTGAGCCCCTAAACATGATTAGCAAGAACAAACTAAAAAAGCCAAGCTTCTTGCCTCGAGCTGCTACTGTCAAACTGCTATTGCAAATACTGGACTATATAGAGGTAAGAATAGAGAGGCTAAAGCTAAAAGACTTCAACTAAAACTGGTAGCTAATAAATCAGGTAAAAGATTAAACTATTACTAACTACCAGCAAGCCAAGGAACGAACAAACTCAGAGCTAAAACATGCAGGACATGATTGATTAACTATAGCAATGAACTAAACAATTTGCACATACAGTAAACAATTTCATTTTGTCTCTGAGCAAACCTGTCGAGCTGCTGCTGCTTACCTACGGCCACGCAAGTGATCTGCTATGGGCCTGCTTCTTGCCGCCTGGGCCTCGCGAGCAGGAGCTGCTCTCTGCTGCTTGGTGGCCTGCTGGGCCGGCCTGCTTTCCGCTGTACTGTGCTGCTGCGCTGGGCCGCCCCACTTCTGTGCGCACACGGCCTGCTGCGCTGTTGCTGGACTGCGCTCGCTTGGGCCGCTGGCTCCTGCTGGCCTGCTTGCTTGGCGCCTGGGCCGGTACTCGGCCAGCTTGCTTCGCGGGCCTGCTTCGCTGCGCTGGCTGGACTGGCCTGCGTGCACCGCTCGTGCGCGTCCCGTGCGCGTGCACCGCTCGTGCGCTAGCGCCGTAGCGCGTCCTGCTCCGCCCGACGAAGCCTCCTGCGCATATGTCATCCCGATTTTAAAGGCAAAATCAAATATCAAATGTATTGAATACATATGCGTCATGAGTAAGTTACACACATGTACAATATAAGTAAATAATAAAGATAGTGCTAAATCAAATAAAAAGAGTAGTAACTATTATTACATGATCAAAAGTCTAAATGCAGCACAAGTCTAATTTATTACGCAACGAACTTCAGAGTAGCGACGACATCATAGGCAGCTGACTGAAGAACTGTACGCCTAGAACTTCTTTAAGTTTTGCAGATATTCCTTCAAATTAACTTGATCTGAATAGCAATTTTGCAAAGGTGAGTATACCTATGGTTAGTACTCAACAAGTCGTGAGGAACAGTGAAGTGTAAGGCAAATCAATGTATGAATCAGCATCAACTTTTAATTTAGTTGGTCAAATTTTATTAGCATTTAACTAAATGTAAGTTTATACCACCCAAAATTAAACAAGAGCACAAATAGAATAGCAGCATAACCATGAATCAATGACAACGAATTAAGTCCATCTTTCCATAATATTACCATGTGAGGGACCATGCCGCTTTTAACCGTGAGCATGGCTGATCAATCAGTTTTACACTCTGCTGAGGTTGTACATCTTTACCCACAAGTCGCGTAAAAGTTCAAAAGAACTTCGGACCCAACCATGTGGTGTTTGCAAGGCACCATACCACACTTCCGAGGTGTGATTGCACAGGGACGCTACGAGGCCTTTACAAAGATTCACTATTAAGTGGTAACCCGCTAAGGTTTTAGGTCGAAGAAGAGCATAACAATCCCCTAGTGGGTACTGTTGGAGGTATGCCATAGAGGCAATCATAGAGATGATGATATTCCATTTGTATCCATGATTTGTATGTTGTGTTCATTGAATATCCATTGAAGGCTACTTGAATTGATTTGCAATTATGTGAATTGTATGTGAAACTCTTTACTTGTATGGTTATTCTAAAGTTGTCCCTAGTCGGAGTTCATGTGAGGACACACATGAATATTAGACTAGCACATGTATTAGTTGATGACTATGTTTCACAAGTCATGGACATGGAGATGTTGAACTAATAATGTGGACACATGTGGAGACATGTGTTAGGACTGACCCAACATGAGAAGTAGTTCTCTCTTTAAACAACATATACGCTTTGTCCTTAGACCTGAGATTGTCGCATGTATTCTAGATGTGGATCGACCTACTTAGGGGCTATCAAACGCTACGCCGTAACAGGGTAGTTATAAAGGTAGCTTTCGGGTTTGTCAAGAAGCATGCTATGAGACATGGTCAATCAAGATGGGATTTGCCCCTCTCTGATTGAGAGTGATATCTCTAGGCCCCTCGAGTGATCGGATCCGAAAATGCATGGCCATGCTACGTACGGTTAAGAGTTAATCTACAAAGGGATTCCGAATCACAGGATCGAGAAAGAGCGGTCGGCTTGAAGCTAGACCAAATATCGTGAGGCAAAGGGAATAGCATGTATATTATGTTGTGATGGTTCGTCTGATATGATCTTCGTATGCGTATAGGAGTTGGCACGTCTTGCTAGAGGCCGCTACCGACTATTGGGCCGAGTAGGAGTACTCGGGCCATGTCTATACGTATCCGAACCCATAGGGTCACACACTTAAGGGGCTGGAAGCCCAATTCGGATCTGATCCGAGTTGGATTAGGTTTAGGAGTACTAATGGGCCTCGGATCCAAAGGCCCATCAGGAACCTCTATAAATAGAGGGGTGGGGGCGCCCTAGGGTTTACACCTTTTTGGCGAAACACACCTGCCGCGCCTCCCACGCCCTCGCCTGTTGCAATTCGCGGATCTAGCAGTCCGGCTTGCGACGCTTCCTCCCTGCACGTGTGGATACCTTGGAGGTGTTGCGCCTGCAGCACTTGGACGAGCCATCGACGAGCCGCCGACGAGCCACGACGAGCCGCGGCACCGGAGGCGATCTTGCTGTGCACGTGGACGAGCTGCTGAGGAGCTGCTGGACGTGATCGACTACGTACGACTACGTTGATCGACTACGTACGACTACGTGATCGTCTTCACTGCATCGACGCATATCTACATCTTCCGCACCAGTAGTGCGTCGAGTGGTAATCCCGTGATCCTTATACGGCAGTTCTTCCTGGTTATACGCGGTAGAAATTTTGATTTGCGCTAGTGTAGCCTACCTCGTATCCCGACAGGTACAGTGTCTTAGCAAAGCCCACTTCCCAAGAGAGCGAGTGCTATAACCCATCAACGCCTCCCCTCTTGCCCTTTCGGTAAGATTACCCTAGACTAGAGTTTCTAATTATTTAGCCACGACCAGAGCCATTTAGTCTTGTGGTAGCACTATCTTCCTGGGTGGTTGCTCTATGTTCCAATTAAACTTTATAATCTTGTATTAGTGAAAGGTATAGCATAAGTAAATCAAGATTAATATTTGAGTTCATTAAAACCACCATAATCCAAGTATAGCAGCTAAGCATAGCTACCCAATAGAAAGATAAACCTGGTTGATCAAGGCAAAGGTAAATAAAGTTTAGGAAATCCTTAATTGGGACCCATCATGTTTAGACTATTAAGTGCATAGCGATGTTGTGTTGAACATGAAAGTAAAAGTTTAATAGGACTTCTCAAGGACACGACTTGCCTTCTTGACCTTGCTCTTGCTGCTCGTAGTCCTCGAAAGCTTGATCCTCGAACCCCTTGAGCTACTGACCGTCTACACGCGTTACACGAGCACATACAAGCAATCAAATATATAACATAAGAAATTAGTACACCAAACAGATATAAACAGAGAAAAAAACTTGAAAAACTATTCTACGCATTAAAACGGACACGTGGATATAAAGAACGCTAAAAACGGAGCTAGGATGCAAAAACTACCCTTAAAACAAACTACTGGGGCCTATCCGCGAGAAAACTAGCGTAGAGCCATTAGCCGAAGGTGCCTAACTAATTCAGGGTAAGTCGATGCTCGAAACGAGTATTCTTACCTGAAAGATTGACCTTTAACTCACTTATAGAGCTATCTTTAGAAATTCTCTCTATCCTTGCCACCTATCTTTGTGTGTCCTTAGATCGACTAAACTAGGAGTTAGTGTCCACACGTTCCCTTGGATTCGATACCCTTGGAATACTCTAAGGTGAAAGCTACAACGGTATGCATGCGCTTGTGGATCTATTCGCATTCATTAAATTTACCAATAGTTGGCCGTCTTCGCTGGTCTGGCTCCTGAAAACCCCCATCTTACACAAGGAATAACCCATCACGATCCCCTCAATCATCATAGGTAGTCTAAGGGCATGATCATAAGAACATATCATACTCATCGTTAGATCATGCATGCAAATCCAATCACCATGACCACATAAACATCCTAAGCAATCTATCATCGATCATAGATTGAAAAGCAAGCAAACCCAAAAGAGCATCAAACCATAGAAGGAGATATTTAGATCGCTAAGAACAAGAACATATCTATTACTTCAACATGAATGATTGTACATCGCTAGATCTCCACCGGTATCCTACCTTGATCTAATGATTCTAGCTCTAGAACTCCGACGTGGATCTTCATCATATGGGTCCCATGTTGGCTAGGCTTAGCTTCACTAAACCCTAGACAACTGCACGACCCTCAACTCTCCGAAGTGGTGTCCTTCAAGCTCCTTCTACTTCTCTGTTGCTTTACGTCGATTGCATCAAAATGAATCTGCATCCTCATTGGAGAAAGGGGGTATTTATAGTCTGGAGGACCCGTGGCAGAAATTGGAAGGTGAGGGGTGAAGGAACACCCTAGGCCAACTGGCCTAGGTGGGTCCAGGCAGATCGGCTCGGGCCTTCTTTTTGCCCGCTCGCGCGTCCCTTCATCTTCAAGTCTTCTCAAGTGTTTTGGAGTCTTCTTTTCACTTGCATGTGGGTCTGACACGTCAATAGCTTTGGGATAAGATTGATCCTTGATAACTTTACAAATCTCCGCTTGATCTTCTTTGCTCCCGAACTCATCTTGTGTTGATGTGAAAAAATTAGCCAGTGATCCCTCACGCACCGCATATGAAGGCTTGAAGATATCCTTAACTCCAGTGCAAGTCCTAAGCCTTGCATGTTTCCCCCCTTTGCTGAGTACCAACCATAAGTGTACTCACCCTTGTCCAAACACTGTTTAGAAGCTTGTGACAACACGGAGTTCTTCGACAACTTTGAGGAGTTCTAGGTGGGCGTTCACCAGTCAAGCCTGTGGAGAAGCTTCACCGTGTGTGTGCATGTTAAGTTATCGGTGAACGATTAAAGACCTTTATGTCTACCTTTTGGAGTGTAATAAGTTATCTACCATTTTTATTTACATTTTTGAACACTGTCTTTGATGTATTCACTTATGAAGTCAACATATGTGTGAGAATGGATCCTGGCACACATATGCTATGCATTCGGTTTTGTCCAGAAACCGGGTGTGACAGTTTGCTTTCGTGTTGCTTCTGAGTCTTCCTAGCATCATTCCTAAGGTTAGTAGGTCCGCTGTGACTACGTGATCTTGACAATAGCTAGAAGAGAGGGTTAAAGAATACTTTAGGACTTAGGTCAAGTTTCTTGCGGAGTTTTTGAATTGGCTCCCATTCTCCCCCCCCCTCTGGTCCCTGTTTTGATCCTTCACTCTACTCTATTTTTCCTTTCTCTATGCCTTATCTCTTCGCGAGGGAGGGACTCACCGCTCATTGCCTTCCTTACGTGCCGCTAGCCCAATGCCATCCTCACCTCCGTTCCACGTTCCGACGTCTGTCACTCATCCTCCGCCTCTAACCCCCAGCTGAGCTTACCCGCCATCCTGGTGCTTCCTCGACATCCCCTCCCACACTTGGTGGTTCACGTTGAATGGGCAACAACGGCGGCGGAAGTGGAGCGAGAAGCAGATGAGCGGAGAATGAGGTGTAGAGGAAAAAAGTGGATGGGCGTCATTTATGTGGAAGAACTATAGATGGTCAAATGGGCAGCCCAGCACTAGCCTAACCCTAGCTCAATTTGGCCCGGCCTGACTAGGCTCGGCACTATCACGCAAGGTGGCTTAGCCGTTGTTGATGGCAGTTAGCACGCCAATTTATGAACCACAAGCGTATGGTTCAGTTATAGCTCTTCCCTCATAGTACTCCCCCAAGGTTTATCAATCCGTGAAACTTATAATACAAGATCTATTTCAACTATCATTTCAATATGAATATTTTGTTGATGAGTGATTCAGATCTAATCTAGCATACACAAACAGATAAAAGATAGAGCAGAGGTAACCAATCTTGAGCAACCTAGACTATGCATATGTTGTAATTCTAAGTATTGATAGCAAAGCAATACAGATATCATCTTAGCAAAAAGCATCTTTAAATATACACGTCTGGAGCTGTTGGGGGGAAATATTAACGACCTCCCTTTACCCTTTAAACAACAATCATAAAGGCCCGAGCCCACCTGCGTTAATAGCGAACCCCGCCGACCCGGCATAGGTGAGGAGCATACCACTCCGCCTCGCCCGACCCAAGGTCCCGGGGTCAGACACGCCAGACCCCTCGACGCAAGGCTCCGCCTCGCCCGACCTCGGGCATAGGGGGTTGGACTCATCCAGGCCCACAAGATGAGGATCCACCTCGGGCGCAGACCAACAGATGAGGGCGCGGATCTCGTGGCCCCCCACCAATCTCGCCATAAATGCACCGCAGCTCTGGCTTGCAGAAAGGCGCCCGCGCTCCTCGACGTGACCCGCCACAAGTACCTGGGCGGGACACTGTAGCCACGACCGCACAGGCTACAGCGGCTGCGGCCTCCCCTGTGCGCCGTAGGGCACTTATTACATGCGTCCCCCGGCACAGGAGGGAGCGCCCCCATTTTCGCGCTCAGTCCGGCGATAGATACACGACGTCCGTGCTCCACGGACGATACGCAAGACTACAGGGGTCAGTCGTCCCCCACGACAAGCACAGTTGCGGCGGCCGAGCACCATCATCATGCCTGGCAATGACAGTCGACCGGAGGATCGCCGACAAGATCCGACGGCAGTTGCCCCCTTCCGGTGGCCACGCTGACGAGAGACGAAGACTGGAGAGAAAGGCGGTGACCTGGGGACTCGGTACTTTTCCCTATTTTTTACTTTACTTAGCTTATCTCTTTTAGTTCTCCAAAGGCCTGGCTCACCTGTAACTCCTGTGTTCTCCTTGCGCTATAAAAGGAGGACCAGGGGCCTCGAGACCAGGAGGACTCTCAAGCCAACAGAACCCACACCCTCTCCTCACGAGCATCAGTGCACACCCAAGAGACTTGGGACAAGCTCCCTCTCTCGCCCGTTTGTAACCCCTACTACAGACCTCACGTGAGTAACACGAGCAGCTCCCCATACTGGACGTAGGTCTATTCCTGCCCGAACCAGTCTAACCCCGTGTCCTCTCACGCCACCATCCGAAGCCTTACGCGCATAAATGAAATTTACTTACCGTAGTCTTGATCCGCTAATCTCGACAACGACAGTTGGCGCGCCAGGTAGGGGACCTTTGCGCGTACATTACTGGCTTCGGATGGCTAACCGCGACACTAGCTTTGCTCCCGGCTCCCTCGTCCGCTTCAAGAGCTTGGACTTCCTCGCCACGGGGGAGGGAATCGAGCTGATCCCTCTCCTTGTCCTGCCCGCTCGCCGCGTCATCTCCGGCTCCGCCGCCGGAATGGTGGTGAGCAGCCGGGCGCGCGTCACGGGGCCTCCTTCGGAGGGGTGGCCCTTCGGGCTACGCAATGCTGCGGCGACCTACGGTCGTCTCCTGGTGCGGTCCATGATCATGCCACCCGCGAACAACGAGTTCGTGGGTGTGGCGAGGACAGTCTCCGACGCCGGCTCCGTCAACAGAAGCCACCACCCCTCGCGAGAGTGCTTCATGGCCGATGTACACTCTGAAGGGTCCAACAACAACGACACCGCAGGGAGGCAGCGCACTCCCCCACCGCGCGCCGCAGCCACAACCGGGGCCCTCGCCAGGGCCCCAGAGTGGCCACGTCAGCCAGAGGCGCGCGCGGTGCCCCACTAGGAGGTCGAGCGCCCCCGCAACGAAGGCGGGGCACGTCAACGGGTGCGCGACGTCCAGCGGCGCATCTGCAGGGACGAGGATCGCCCTCAACTCTTCGCCCACGCCAGCCAGAACATTGCCGCAGTGGTGGCCCTACTCCGATGACTCCCTGAGCCGGTGACGCCCGAGGAGCGTCAAGCGCACCAAGAGGTGCGCAACCTGCTCGAGTGCGCCACCGTCCAGCAGGCGGAAAGCTCCACGTCCCGACGACGCGGTCACAACGCCAGCAGGGGAGCGCCCACCATGCTTCCCGAAAGGCGTGGGGAGTCTGTTCACCAGCCTCCTCCCGGTGGGAACCGGGCCGCGCCCGCTCGACGAACACCGCCGCCCGCAGGAGACGGAGCACAATCCGTCCACCGGCGCATCGGTCCCGTCCGCGACGCCCGCGACACTCTGGACGTGCGGAGGTACTCCCGCGCTGACAAAGAGGATGGCATAGACCACGGCTACCACGTCCACCGTGGTGGTCGCTACGATAGCGAAGAAGATCGCAGCCTGTTGGGGGGAAATATTAACGACCTCCTAAAGCCCATGAAAACAACAATCATAGAGGCCTAGGCCCACCTAAGGTAATAAAGACTACCGTCGGCCCAATACAGGAGGGGAGAGCCTCGCTTCGCCTCGCCTGACCCACGAGCCTAGGGTCGGGAGCGCCCAACCCCCCGCCGAAAGACTCCACCTTGCTTGACCCAGGGCGCAGGGGGTCGGACTCGTCTGGGCCCACAAGACAAATACTCGCCTCGGGCGCAGACTGGAAGATCAGGGTGCGGATCTCGTGGGTCCCCCTATAGACCTCGCCATAAATGCGTCACGGCTCTAGCGCACAGAAAGGCGCTCGCGCCCCCGACGCGACCCGTCGCAAGTACCCATGCACGATTGCATGGCACGGGCTACAGTGGTCGCGGCTCTCCGATTCGCCGTAGGTTACTTATGGCCTGCGCCGCCCGGCACAGGAGGAAGCCCCGCCCATTCTCGTGCCCTGCACATCCGGTGATAGGGATACGACTTCCGTGTCCCACGGGCCATCAGCAAGACAACAGGACCAGCCACCTCCCCTGACGGGCACAGATGCCACAACCGAACACCATCATCATGCCTGGCGGCAACGGCCACCAAGGAGATGATCGACAGGATCTGAAGGCAGCCGTCCTCTTCCAACGGACGTACTGACAGGAGCCAAAGGCCGGGGAGGAGGTCGGCGATCCGGGAACTTGGTCCCTCTCCTTATGTTGTTTTTTACTTAACTTAGCTTATCTCTTTTACTTCTCCTCACACCCGGTCTCACTTGTAACCCCGGTGGCTTCCTTGCACTATAAAAGGAGAATTGGGGGCCCTGAGACGGGGGACTCTCTCAAGCCAACAGAACACACTCACACTCTCCTTTTGAGCATCAGTGCACACCCAAGGGACCTGGGACCAGCTCCCCCTCTCGCCCTCCTGTAACCCCTACTACAGACCCCGCGTGGGCAACACGAGCAGCTCCCGATACTGGACGTAGGGCTCTCCCTTGCTCGAACCAGTCTAAACCCCGTGTCTCCCACGCCACCATCCGAAGCCTTACGCGCATAAAAGAAATTTACTAGTCTTAGTCTTGATCCGCTAATCTCGACAACGACAGTTGGCGCGCCAGGTAGGGGACCTTTGCGCGTACATCATCGGCTTCAGATGGCCAACCACGATGCCAGCTTCGCTCTGGGCTCCCTGATCCGCTTCGGGAGTCTATACTTCCTCGCCACCGAGGAGGGGATCGAGTTGATCCCTCTCCTCGTCTTGCCCGCTCGTCCCACCATCTCCGGCTCCGCCGCCGGGATAGCGGCGAGCGGCCGGGCACGCGCCGAGGGGCCTCCCTCGGAGGGGCGGCTCTTCGGGCTACGCAATGCCGCGGCGACCTACGGTCGTCTCTTGGTGCGGTCCATGACCGTGCCGCCTGTGAGCAACGAGCTCGTGGGCGTGGCGAGGACGACTTCCGACGCCGGCTCCAACAACGGGAGCCACCACCCCTCGCGCGAGTGCTTCGTGGCCGACATGCACTCTGAGGGGTCCAATGATAACGGCGCCGAAGGGAGGCAGAGGATTCCCCCACCGCGCGCCGCGGCTACAACCGGAGCCCTTGCCAGGGCCCCGGTGCGACCTCGACAGCCGGAGGTGCGCGCGGTGCCCTGCCAGGAGGTCGAGCGCCCCCGCAATGAAGGCGGGGCCTGACAACGGGCGCGCGACATCCAGCAGTGCATTGGCACGGACGAAGAGCGCCCTCAGCTCTTCGCTCACGCCAGCCAAAACATCGCCGCTGCGGCGGCCCTACTCCGACGACTCCCCGAGCCGGCGACACCTGAGGAGCATCAGGCGCACCAAGAGGTGCGCAACCTGCTCGAGTGCGCCGCCGTCCAGCAGGCAGAAAGCTCCGTGTCCCGGCGATGCGGGCAAAACACCAGCAGGGCAGCGCCCACCGCACCCCCTGAGAGGCGGGGGGAGTCTATTCACCAGCCTCCTCCTAGGGCGAACCAGGCCGTGCCTGCTTGACGGACACCGCCACCCGCAGGAGGCAGGGCTCAGTCCGTTCACCGGCGTGTCGGTCCCATCTGCGACGCCCGCGACACCCTGGACGCACGGAGGCGCTCCCGCGCGGACAGGGAGGAGGGGGTGGACCGCGGCTACCACATCCACCGTGTCGGCCGCTATGATAGCGAAGAAGATCGCAGCCCGAGCTCCGACCCAGCGGGGCCCCGGGCCTTCTCCGCGCGCATCCTGAACGCGCCGTTCCCGCCGCGCTTCAGGCAACCAACGAACGTGGCCAAGTACTCCAGGGAGACGAACCCCGGGCTATGGCTCAGCGACTACCGGCTTGCATGTCAGGCCGGTGGGGTGGACGATGACCTGTTCATCATCTGCAACCTTCCACTCTTTTTGGCCGACTCGACGCGAGCCTAGCTGGAACATATCCCTTCCGGTCGGATCCATAGCTAGAACGACCTGAAGGAGATATTCTTGGGAAACTTCCGGGGCACGTACATGCGCCCTTTCAATTCCTGGGACCTCCGGGGCTGCCGCCAGGGGTCAGACGAGTCCCTCCGGGACTACATCCGACGCTTCTCCAGGAAGCGCACCGAGCTCTCCAACGTCGCAGACGCCGACATCATAGGGGCTTTCCTTGCAGGAACCTCCTGCCGGCCCCTCATCCACGAGCTGGGGCGCCGAGGCCCATGGACCACGGAGAAGCTCCTCAACATTGCCACCAGCTTGGCCTCGAGCGAAGAGGCCCTGGGAGCGATCTTCGACCGCTCCAAAGGCAAGGCAAAGCGGGAGGAGGACGCCGACGAGGGCACCTCCAACCGTCAGCAGAAGAAGAAGAACAAGCAGCGGCGCGAGCCTCCCCTCGTGGCTGCTATTGAGCGCAAGCGGGGACAGCCGCCCCCAGAGGGCACCCCCAGCTTTTTCGACAAGCTGCTCGAGGGACCGTGCCCGAACCACGAGTTCCCCGTGAAGCACACCTACATGGACTGCAACCTCATGAAGAGGTACTTTGTAGGCAACCCGGCGAAGGGCGACCGGAGACGGAAGCCCGACGAGGAGAAGAAGGACGGTGAAGAGAAGGAAGACGGTTTCCCCAAGGTGGACGGCTGCTTCATGATCTTCGGTGGCCCGGTGGCTTACGACTCCAAGCGCCACCAGAAGTTGGACCGCTGCGAGGTCTACGCGGCCGAGCCTGCTGCGCCGGCCTTCCTCGACTGGTCGGGATCCACCATCACCTTCAACCGGTCCGACCACCCGGGGCGCGTCCTGCAGCCAGGACACTACCCGCTCGTCGTTGACCCCGTCGTCGGCACGACGCGCCTCACCAAGGTCCTCATGGACGGAGGCAGCGGCCTCAACATCCTCTACGCCGAGACTCTCGATGCCATGGGGATCGACCGCTCCCGCCTCCGCCCCAGCAAAGCGCCGTTCCACGGTGTCGTGCCTTGGAAACAGGCAATACCTCTCGGGCAAATCCTAGCAGCACCGACGACAGGACGGTACGGATAGGCGCTACCCTATCTCCCAAATAGGAAAGCGCGCTCGTCGACTTCCTCCGTGCGAACAGTGGCATTTTCACGTGGAAACCCTCAGACATACCAAGCATCCCGAGGGAAGTCGCCGAGCACTCCTTGAACATCAAGGCCGGCTCCAAACCGGTGAAACAAGGCTTGCACCGCTTCGATGAGGAGAGGCGCAAGGCCATCGGTGAGAAGATTCAGAAGCTTTTGGTGGCCGGATTCATCAAGGAAGTGTACCACTCCGAGTGGTTAGCCAATCCTGTTCTTGTAAAAAAAATAATGGGAAATGGAGAATGTGTGTTGACTATATAGGTCTCAACAAGGCGTGTCGCAAGGACCCGTTTCCTTTGCCACGCATAGATCAGATAGTCGACTCAACTGCAGGGTGCGAAACCCTTAACTTCCTTGACGCGTATTCCAGCTACCATCAAATCGCGATGAAAGAGTCCGACCAGCTCGCGACCTCTTTCATCACCCCTTTCGAGCCCTACTACTACGTCAAGATTATGTTCGACCTCAAAAACATGGGGGCTATGTTCCAGCGATGTATGCTTAAGTGTTTCGGGGACCTCATCGGGCGAACCGTTGAGGCCTATGTAGACGACATCGTGGTCAAGTCCAGGAAGGGCGACCAGCTCATCCCCGACCTCGAACTAGCCTTCGAAAGGCTGAGAGACAAGCGCATCAAACTCAATCCTGAAAAGTGCATTTTTGAAGTTCCGAGGGGCATGCTGCTTGGCTTCATCGTCTCTGTGCACGGCATTGAAGCCAACCCGGAGAAGATAGCGGCTATCAGTGATATGGGGCCGATCCAAAACATAAAGGGAGTTCAGCACATCACAGGATGTCTTGCGGCCCTGAGCCGCTTCATCTCACGCCTAGGCAAACGGGGGCTCCCTCTCTACTGACTCCTGAAGAAAACCGACCGCTTTGTGTGGACCGCCGAGGCCTAGTAGGCGCTTGACCGACTCTAAAACCTCCTGACGAAGGCCCCGATCCTGGTCCCGTCGACCGACGGAGAGCCACTCTTGCTCTACATCGCGGCGACCACCCCAGGTGGTTAGCGCGGCTCTAGTGGTGGAGCGGGAAGAGGAGGGACACGCCCTCAAAGTGCAGTGCCCGGTGTACTTCGTTAGCAAGGTCTTGTCCGAGTCCAAGGCCCGCTACCCACAGATCCAGAAGCTCATCTACACCATCCTCATCACGAAGAGGAAGTTTCGCCACTACTTCACCTCCCACCCGGTGACAGTCGTCTCGTTGTTCCCCTTCGGTGAGGTGATCCGGAATCAAGACCCCACAGGGCGGATCGCGAAGTGGGCGCTCGAGCTTATGGACCAGGGCATCACCTATGCCCCCTGTACAGCCATCAAGTCCCAGGTACTCACCGACTTCGTTGCAGAGTGGACGGAGATCCAGACGCCATCATCGCCGGAGAAGCAGGAATACTGGACGATTTATTTCGACGGGTCGTTGATGAAGGCTCGCGCCAGAGCGGGTCTGGTCTTCATCTCTCCTCTTGGCGTGCGCATGAGGTACATGATCCGCCTCCACTTCCCTACCTCTAACAATGTCGCTGAGTACAAGGCTCTTCTCAATGGGCTTCTCATCGCCATCGAACTAGGCATCCGGTGGCTGGACACACGGGGCAACTCTCAGCTAGTCGTCGAGTAAGTCATGAAGGAGTGGAGCTGTCACGACCCCAAGATGGCGGCGTACTGCAATGAAGTCTGCAAGATCGAAGACAAGTTCGACGGTCTGGAACACAACCACGTCGCAAGACGTTTCAACGAAGCAGCGGACGAGTTGGCAAAGGCGACATCCGGCAGAAAGCCCGTCCCCGACGGCGTCTTCATCAGTGACCAATACAAGCCCTTGATCCGTTACAAGGAGCCGGGAGGGGTCGGCGACGCGCCACCTGTCCCGAACTCGAGCGCCAACCCGAGAGAGGTCGGCAACGCACCATCTGTCCTGGACTTGGGTGCCAACCCTGGAAAGGTCGGCAAGCCGCCACCTATCCTAGACCCGGAGGTTGATGCCTCTAACCCCGAGGTCATGGAGATCGACACGAACCCAACAGAGGGGCCCGACCCCCCGCCTGACTGGAGAGTCCCGTACCTCGACTACCTCATCTGCGAGTTGCTCCCAACGGATAAGACGGAGGCGCGGAGAATTGCACGCCGTGCCAAATCCTTCGTCATCGTCGACCAGGAGCTATACAAGCAGAGTCACACTGGCATCCTCCAGTGCTGCATCCCGATCAAGCAGGGAAAGGCGTTGATACAGGACATCCACGCCGGGGCCTGCGGCCACCACGCCGCACCAAGAACCCACGTCGGAAATGCCTTCTGACAAGGCTTCTACTAGTCGACGGTGGTCACCGATGCCACCCGCGTGGTGCGCACCTGCGAAGGGTGCCAATTCTTCACGTGCCAAACCCATCTACCCGCCCAGGCGCTCCAAACCATCCCCATCACGTGGCCCATCATGGTCTGGGGACTGGACCTCATCGGGCCCTTCAAGAAGGCGCCGGGGGCTTCACCCACTTGCTTGTCGCTGTCGACAAGTTCTCCAAGTGGATCGAGGCACCACCGATCGCGCAGATCAAGTCCGAGCAGGTGGTACAATTCTTCACCGACATCATCCATTGCTTCGGAGTCCCCAACTCCATCATCACGGACAACGGCACGCAGTTCACTGGGAAGAAGTTCCTCAAGTTCTACGACGACTAGCACATCCGAGTGGACTGGTCAGCCGAGGCGCATCTGTTGGGATACGAGGTAGGCTACACTAGCGCAAAAATCAAAATTTTCTACCGCGTAAACCCGGAAAACTATCGTATAAGGATCACGGGATTACCACTCGACGCACTACTGGTGCGGAAGATGTAGATTCGCGTAGATGCAGCGAAGTTGATCAACGTAGTCGTATGTAGTCGATCACGTCGACGTCCAGCAGCTCCTCAGCAGCTCGTCCACGTGCAGCAAGATCGCCCTCGTGCCGCGGCTCGTCGGTGGCTCATCGTGGCTCGTCGGCGGCTCGTCCAAGTGCTGCAGGCGCAACACCTCCGAGGTATCCACACGTGCAGGGAGGAAGCATCGCAAGCCGGACTGCTAGATCCGTGAGTTGCAACAGGTGAGGGCGTGGGAGGCACGGCATATGTGTTTCGCCAAAAAGGTGTGAACCCTAGGGCGCCCCTACCCCTCTATTTATAGAGGTTCCTAATGGGCCTCTGGGTCTGAGGCCCATTAGTACTTCTAAACCTAATCCAACTCGGATCACATCCGAATTGGGCTTCCAGCCCCTTAAGTGTATGACCCTATGGGTTCGGATACATATAGACATGGCCCGAGTACTCCTACTCGGCCCAATAGTCGGTAGCAGCCTCTAGCAAGACGTGCCAACTCCTATATGCACACGAAGATCATATCAGACGAACCATCACAACATTATATACATGCTATTCCCTTTGCCTCACGATATTTGGTCTAGCTTCAAGCCGACCGCTCTTTCTCGATCCTGTGATTCGGAATCCCTTTGTAGGTCAACTCTTTCAAGCCAGGACTGAAAGGTTCAATGTGTCTAAGGCCTTTGTGGAGAGCAAGCTAGCAGAAGGCGCAGCAGTAGGACCACACATAATCCTGGCTTGAAAGAGTTAACCTACAAAGGGATTCCGAATCACAGGATCGAGAAAGAGCGGTCGGCTTGAAGCTAGACCAAATATCGTGAGGCAAAGGGAATAGCATGTATATTATGTTGTGATGGTTCGTCTGATATGATCTTCGTGTGCGTATAGGAGTTGGCACGTCTTGCTAGAGGCCGCTACCGACTATTGGGCCGAGTAGGAGTACTCGGGCCATGTCTATACGTATCCGAACCCATAGGGTCACACACTTAAGGGGCTGGAAGCCCAATTCGGATCTGATCCGAGTTGGATTAGGTTTAGAAGTACTAATGGGCCTCGGATCCAGAGGCCCGTTAGGAACCTCTATAAATAGAGGGGTGGGGGCACCCTAGGGTTTACACCTTTTTGGCGAAACCCATCTGCCGCGCCTCCCACGCCCTCGCTTGTTGCAACTCGCAGATCTAGCAGTCCGGCTTGCGACGCTTCCTCCCTGCACATGTGGATACCTTGGAGGTGTTGCGCCTGCAGCACTTGGACGAGCCGCCGATGAGCCACGACGAGCCACCGACGAGCCACGACGAGCTGACGACGAGCCACGGCACGAGGGCGATCTTGCTGCACGTGGACGAGCTGCTGAGGAGCTGCTGGACGTTGACGTGATCGATTACGTACGACTACGTTGATCATCTTCACTGCATCAACGCAAATCTACATCTTCCGCACCAGTAGTGCGTCGAGTTGTAATCCCGTGATCCTTATACGGCAGTTCTTCCTGGTTTTACGCGGTAGAAATTTTGATTTGTGCTAGTGTAGCCTACCTCGTATCCCAACAGGCAGAACATACTCCTCCTCTTCCTCCTCCTCGTCTTCCTCCTCCTCATCCTCATCGTTGTCGTCGTTGTCGTCCAACACGACCGCGCCCCGCCGCCGCCTTTGGAGCAACTTGGCAGCCCTCTTCGGCTTCCTTGCCGTCTCTTTCTCTTTCCGCTTCTTCTGCTTCTCGGCGAGGAGGCGGTTCTGCCACCACCGCTCTGCGTCCTCTGGCACCGGCGGGCGCGAGTCCACGACCCGGGTCATGTTGCCCTGCAGATACAAGAATTCTGCATCAGAACAACAAACCAAGAAATGCAGAAAAGAAGAACGAGAGTGCAAAATCCTCACCAGTTGGACAAAATTCTCGTCCGGGCGCATCGGAGGGTGACCAGGCACCGGGTAAACGGCGTCCTTATCATCCAGCGCCTCCCGGACATGCTGCTCAACCTCGGTGTCGGCAAGTACGTCCGTCGCAAGGACGGTGCCCTCGGTCGGCGTGCTGGGAACCATGTCGTGAAGCGAGAGAGCCCGAAGCATCAGCGGTGCCACCATCCGAGCGTGGTATGCCCCGATAACCCCGGCCCCGGTCAGGCCCTTTTTCTTCAGGTGGTCGATGGCCTGAAGCAGACCGACGATCCGCTGCTTCTCCTTCTCGACCGGACCGTACGACCATAGGTCCGGCGCCGCTTCAATGACGCGGCCGGTGAACTCCGGCAAGAGGGACTCAGAGTAATTCTTCACATAGAACCACTGCTGGTGCCACCCCTTGTGAGACGCCACAGTCTTCATCGCCATGTATTCCTTGGCCGGGTTCTAGCGGAGGTGGATGCCTGCGCACCCCATCGGCACCGGGGTCGTCCGCTGCTGGGTCCTCCTCTTCTCGGTCCTCTGATACAGGCTGACCGTGAAGAAGTACTTCCAGAGCGAGAAGTTGGGCTCGATTCCCAGGAAACCCTCGCACAGCGTGACGAACACCATGATGTGCTGGATCCCGTTGGGATTGAGATGCTGCAGCTCGAGCCCGTAGTAGTGCAGCAACCCGCGGAAGAAGAGGCTCGGCGGAGTCGCGAACCCCCTCTCGTGGAAGTGCGCGAACAAGACGACGTAGCCGCCATCTGAATTCGGCGTATCTTCCCTCCTGGGCAACCGCCACTCGTCCCTTGTGGTCCTCTTGCAAAGGAGGCCCTTCCTCATGAGGCCGTCAGCGCGCGAGGTACCGAAGCTCGAACACATCCAGGACTCCATTACTAAGGGGGTGGAAGGCTCGACGGCGGAGGGCGAAGAAAGCTGCTGCGCTGGGCGAAGGAAGGTGAAAGGCGCGCGAGAAGGCGAAAAGGCTTGAGAGCAGGTGCGGGCGGAACCGGCGAGGCAGACTCCCCCATCTTATAGGGGGCGCGCGAGGAGAGAAAGGGGGTGGTCCCATCGCAGTTATGGCGGCGCCAGGCATGCCCTGTCACCCCCACCTTTTTGGGAAACTGTGCGCACGATCTACTGCAGGGAACATCTCCACCTCCCTCGTTTCGCGGGCGGGCACCCTCCGCCACTTCGCCTCCCAAAAAACGCACGCGCGTGACCTCCTCCACGTCCGGCCCAGGGTCCACCAACAGATAAAAAAGGGATACGGGGCTAAAAACGCCCCTACGGCCCATTACGGTCCAGGGGTTCGAAGGCTGGCCCACTACAGGTTCGACAGCCGCCCCAGGACTCCCCCGAGCGAGGGGTGAGAAGGGATGGGTCCGCTAGCAGCCATCACCTGGGCAAGCAACAGCCTAGGGCATCCCGACCTCACATTCGAGTCTGAACTGGCATCAAAGTTCATGGTTTTTCCCCAAAGAAAGGCAACGAGCCCCCGGATCCGATCGAACGGACTCGGGAACTATATGAACTGGCCGGCCGGAATCTAGGGTACGCCACC
This sequence comes from Setaria italica, assembly GCF_000263155.2. Taxonomy (NCBI): domain Eukaryota; kingdom Viridiplantae; phylum Streptophyta; class Magnoliopsida; order Poales; family Poaceae; genus Setaria; species Setaria italica. The sequence goes on along the minus strand of NC_028455.1, from coordinate 27,265,048 downwards.
AGCTTGGCCCGAGCCGAACCCCCCCCCCCCCGAATGGGGACCGGGACTCCACTCAAACCGACCTGTTCGCAGCTCGACGAGAACCACGGTTCGTCTAGCAAGGATAGCGTGGCACGGCTTACCCCCTCCGTCTCAGCGAACGGACGCTTGAGGGGTAACGATCAAAAGTCGATCTAGCCTCCCGACTAGTCTCCTGCAACGCGCGGGGGCTCGGGGGCTAGCATCGCAACCAATGACCACGCGTGTGGTCGCGATGTGGGGTCTCGAGGTGGGAGTGCCTTACGAAACAATAGCGAATCCTCCCGCACCAAGCCATCCACAAGACACCCCGCCTGACCAAACTCCCCGACCAAGCCGAAGAAATGACACTCCCTATCCCTGATCAACTGCGGCTTGCAGGACGAACAAGGATCCCTGACAAATGACGAAAGCAGCCTCTGGAGAAGCACCTTTGCTCCACCAAAGGCTTGGGGGCTACTGTTGGGGGGAAATATTGACGACCTCCCTATACCCCTTAAACAACGATCATAAAGGCCCAGGCCCACCTGCGGTAATAGCGAACCCCGCCGATCCGGCATGGGCAAGGAGCATACCACTCCGCCTTGCCCAACCCAAGGTCCCAGGGTCGGACACGCCCGACCCCTCGCTGGCGAAACTCCGCCTCGCCCGACCCACAGTCCCAAGGTCGGATGCGCCCGACCCCTCGCCGCAAGGCTCCGCCTCGCCCGACCTCAGGCGTAGGGTGTCGGACTCATCCGGGCCCACAAGACGAGGATCCACCTCGGGTGCAGACCAACAAATGAGGGTGCGGATCTCGTGGGCCCCCACCAATCTCACCATAAATGCGCCACAGCTCTGGCGTGCAGAAAGGCGCTCGCGCTCCTCGACGTGACCTGCCACAAGTACCCGGGCAGGACACTGTAGCCACGACCGCACAGGCTACAGCGGCCGCGGCCTCCCCTGTGCGCCGTAGGGCACTCATTACATGCGCCCCCCAGCACAGGAGGGAGCGCCGCCCGTTTTCGCGCTCAGTCCCGTGACAGAGACATGACGTCCGTGCTCCACAGACGGTACGCAGAACTACAGGGGTCAGCCGTCTCCCACGACAAGCACAGTTGCGGTGGCCGAACACCATCATCATGCCTGGCAACGACGGTGGACCGGAGGATCGCCGACAGGATTCGACGGCAACGGCCCCCTTCCGGTGGCCACGCTGACGAGAGACGAAGACCGAAGAGAAAGGCGGCGACCTAGGGACTCGGTACTTTTCCCTATTTTTTACTTTACTTAGCTTATCTCTTTTACTTCTCCAAAGGCCTGGCTCGCCTGTAACTCCTGTGTAACAGAACCCACACCCTCTCCTCACAAGCATCAGTGCACACCCAAGAGACTTGGGACCAGCTCCCTCTCTCGCCCGTTTGTAACCCCTACTACAGACCTCGCGTGAGTAACACGAGCAGCTCCTCATACTTGACGTAGGGCTATTCCTGTCCGAACTAGTCTAACTCCATGTCCTCTCGCGCCACCATCCGAAGCCTTACGCGCATAAAAGAAATTTACTTACCGTAGTCTTGATCCGCTAATCTCAACAACGATAGGAGCAGAATGGCAGGCGAGGCTGCATCGAGCTGATCGGGTGATGGGCAGCGAGGACACGAGGAAAGCGATGAGTAGAAACTAGAAAGGACTATTTAGGTTGGCGCGCGCCTATACGAAAGATGTTAATATAAAATAATGATGAAATGCAGATTTATTATTTCACTATACTCAAAGTAGCATCGCATTGATGCATTGAACCAAATAAAAAGAATAAAACATAATCTAAAATCAAATTGATTGTATCCAAAATTAAATTCAAACAATTTTTTTCTATCATAATGATCATCTGAGCACTGTATAACCTTTTTATTTAGGAATTCATTTTTCTTTTGGGTGTTAGTATAAATAGCTGACGGATTGATGTGCTATGTTATACTGATTCTTAGTTTTCATAAAGATAAAAGATAAAATTAGCAATGAATGAATAATTCAATCATATTTTTTGAGTTTATGAATTGAAAGCAAAGTCGAAAAATAGTATTGCTACCACACATGAAACATAGTATACAAAGTTTAGTTATTGTTTCCATACATAAGAAAAAATTAAATATATTTTATACTTTCCATACAATATAACGGCAAATAATAGAAAAATTGCCACCAGTAATTTTTTTTAAAAATTATCGGAGGACCCACTCAATAGTATAGTGGGTCCCACCAACAATGTGTGGGCTCCAATGAAAAATACATGGGTCCCACCTAAATGTGCGTGGGTCCCACATAAATATTGTGTGGATCCCACATGGATCCCATCTGAACAATACGTGGGTCCCACGTGGGGCTGGGATTCTTGAGGGAGCTCCAATACTGAAGAATACATGGGTCCACTTGAATAGTGGGTCCCACCTGAATGGGCGTGGGTGCCATATAAATATTGTATGGGTTTCACATGGATTCCACCTTAACAATACGTGAGTCCCACGTGGGACCAGGATTCATGAGGGAGCTCCAAACCTAGGAGCTTTGGGGCAGGATTCGTGGGGGAACTCTGAACCTAGGAGCTTTAGTATATGTACTGGTCAGAATGGGGCGCCATGCACGCCTCTATAAAAACTATTAACCTATGTTAAAAGTGCCATTAAATTAATATGTCCAATTAAATCAAGAAATAAATAAAAATAATTGATGATATTTGAATCTAGTTGCATAATAAATTAGGGCGCGCTTGTTCCTAGGCTTGCCTCGGCTCGCTCGCAGGAGCAAGCCTTGCGTTGCCAGCCCACGCGAGCGGAAAACGCGCTCCAGCAACGGCAAGCAAACTTCGAGGAGTCATTGCTAAAAAAAACCAACCATTACTTTCTTGCCTAGCCAAGCAAAGCAAAGCAAGGTGCGGCAAGACATCCAAGCACGCTCTTAGCTTCCTTTACGTCGTACCGTTTTTTCGATTGTTGTATAATAATTTTCTTAACTATGAATTCACAGGTTTTTAGATGTTTAACATATGTTGCATTGATGCATGGTTGGGATAGAAGAAATAAAAAGCAAAATTGGTTATAATAATTAGAATAATTTTGCAAAATTATATTTATTCAAGGAAACAAAATTGAAAAGGTTGCTAGAATATCACATACAATGACACTTGATAAAAAGAAATTAAGAACCATTAGATAGCATTTTATTTGAAGAAACAAAATATAAAATGTAACACATGGGACCCACCAGCTCTGGGCAGCTCGCGTTGCATTGGTGGGCGCACGCAGTGGGCAGGGGCGTCGACGCGTCGTTCTTTGCCTCGCACGCACACACGCGCCATGCAGGGGAAGATCAGGGGGCACAACACGAGTATAGCAGAGAGTCTCTTGAGTTTTATCTGTTTTTTAGTAACCTGCGGAGCCCGCGAACAGTGCTACCGCGCCCGAAATGGCGCCGATCCCAGGAAGATTAGTATAGGTAGTAGCATTTTAGTTGAGGTAAAGAGATGCGACGGGTAAAAGACGGATAATGAACGGGATACAGAAAGGAAAGGATGCATTGCTCTCCTAAATACACTTGGGTTCGAGTCAGCTCGACTATCCCGTCTCCACTGTCGCATGCCTGTCACGAACGAAGGGGGTGGAGCCAGACAAGGAGCATAGGGCAATCCGTTAATTGTTGGGGGAAGGGGAGAGGGGCTTGCGTCCCCACCTAGCAACTGGGTCCTTGCCACCATGGAGCTTGACATAGCACACGTGTTGTACATCTTAACTACGCTCATTGGTCGGGTGACCGCTGTGGCATGTGGCTTGAGGATCCAAGGCGCACTCATGGAGGTGAAGAATAGTGTCACAGGCTCCCGACATCCTTGGAACGGGCGCATCAAGGCGGGCACACCCCCGGCTACAAGAGTTTATTATTTTTAGCTATTATCTCTTCTGGGCCGATCCTAGTGTAGTATATAAGGTAAAGGCCAAGATCAAGGAGGGACTTTTCCACTTCCCATAAACTTTTTTTCGGAAGAACGACGCACAAGATAAAGATAATGTGTGTTTCATTGATATAGTAGAAAATATAAGACTGTTCTGTGAGACCTTAGGCAGGAAAAGGAAAAGAAAAAGAAAATAAAAAGACTCGCCCGATTGAATTGGGGTATCAATGCGGGTCACCACTCAACTCAAAGACGCACACCCGACCGGTTGGATTGGGATATCAACGTGGCCTCCTCACTCCACTCACCACGGCGGCACCCACCAATATTCACGCTCATATAATTGCCAAAACCTCCAGGCGTGGCCCTGTGTCGACAGGAAACCGATAGGAGCAGACTGCACCGCACCGAGAAGACCATCGCCATACGGGACCCGCCATCGTAGTGCTACTGTAACACCATGCCCCACCTGACGGAGTGATACCACCGAATCTGGACCTCTCACAAGCTGCCTCGCAGTCGCCGCCACGATAACACAACACGCGGGGGTCTCGCCACATCCGTCGTTGGACTCCACCTCGCTCACGTCGCCTTGAAGAAACACCACACACGGGGGCCTTGCCTCGCCCGCCATGGTACTCCACATCACAGATCCGTTTCTTTTATCGCCGTTAGAGTGGTGAGCAATGCTGCCCCACTCCACCAGATCTCCATCGATCAACCAAGCCGCTGCCGCAGATCGACTTCACCTCGTTGCTTCACCCACGCAAAAACCTCCATCATCAAGTCAGCAAGCCAGAGAAGTCGCTTGCGCCACCTTTCGACGATGTACCGCATCGGGTATCCCAGCCAAGCTGATCAACCCGCCGTAGTCCGCTGCAAGCCTAGTTGTCCCACGATGCTATTGCCGCAAGCGCCGTCTTCCGACGTAGTCCCACGCTGCTCTGACCGTTGCCAAGCAACGCCAGCCACCGCGGTCCACTGCAAGCAGCCAACCCGACAATCATGCGACAACCCCTGACCACCGCTATACCTGCGATCGCCTCCACTTGACCTTGGCAACACCCATCCATCTTTCCATGCGGCGGGAATGCCGCCACCAGCTGCGGACATCCATGACCAATGGACCAGCAATGTCACGAACCGAGATGGGTCTCTAGAGACGACGCCTCCTAGGAGGGCACGACGCCAATGGCGCCGCTGTCGCTCGTCCAGGGTCTGGATGGGGTTTCCACCCAGAGGATCCCATGCAGCAGGGTTGTAGCTCAGACATGATGCCCCCAATGGGGAGAACGACGCCCTAGGGCGCCGCCGTCATCTCCACTAGCAAACGCCGGCGAGGGCTTTCACCCGGAGCATCCCAACCCTCACTGCATGTTCACGGTTCGGCATTCCCAACCACAGTCAGACAGCCCATCTGGGGTAGCGTCGCCGCCGCACATCCACACATCACGCCGCTGTGCCTCCACCTTCTCTTTCTCGCCGTCGCGTCTCCACGCAGCACACTGGAGCCCCCACACCTTGCAGCCTCCTCCACATCGCGCGAGCCCCAACCAAAGCTCAACTGCCTTCCTCTCCTGACGCCGCCTCCGCAACTCCTCAAACCTAGGAGAGGTGGTCCGACAACGCCCGCAGCCCCACCTGGGTGCTGCCAGCACGCCCATGTGCCAGGTGTCCTTCCCGTGCCTCCATGGTGTTGCTGGCACACCTTGCACAGGCCACCCCGACCACGGCACCACGCCGCCACCATTGAAGTCACAGAAGTTGTCATGTCCCGGCTTGTCGCTCTTCCTACTTGGCCGCTATCACGCAGCCACACGCCGAACCGGCTGCCCTCCGTCCGCCATCGCTGGCCGGTCCCTTCCTTCCCCTGCGCAGCCGGCCTCCGTGAGTCGCGTCGTAGCCTGTCGCAGCACCGCCATACCCAGCACGCACCCCACCCACTGTCTTCATCCTCTGCCGTAGCACCATGCCCATGGCGGCCGTCATCCCACCATCACTGCCGCCATCCGCAGCACCGCTCCCAGGGCGGCCGCCATCCCGCCGCCACGCCATCATTGACAGGAGCTCCCACCATCTTCAATCGGGCCGTCGCCACCTTCACACGGCCACTTACCGAGGTGGGTCGTGGGCGGTGGATCCGAGTGCAGGGAGGCCTGATCCGCCCATGGCAGGGTCAGATCCGGGCCGCCGCCGCTCCGGCGTGCCGCCGGCCAAGGTCTTTTGCACCGCCCTACCCGACGCACGAAACCCGAAACTGGCCGGTCTGCCCCGCCGCCGCCGTCCTCGAGAGCCAGACGGGCTTCCGGCAGCCCCCTCCGGTGGCGGCGAGGTGAGGACGAGAGGCGGTGGAGGGGGGCTGGCAGCGGCGGCTCGGGCGCCGCCTGTGTCGCTCGCGGGGGGAGCGACGCGGGGGCAGCTCTCTTTCACCGCTGAATAATTGCTTTCCTTCCCATAAACTCTGTCTAAGCTGGCACTGTACTGTTTGTCTCCTATCAAGGCTAACAGAGCAATATAATTCCCCAAGATATAGGGTGTTACACCTCCCAACAGTCTGAATCTATCTAAATCCCTATGTTCTTCGTACTATTCCTTTGCGAAGCGCTTAGTGACATAGTGCAGTTTCCGCTTGCCGAATCCTCACGATGCTCTCATACAAATAATTAGTAAAAAATTTGATTGAACAAACTATAAAAATATTATTACACAATGCAAGGGTTAAACATTTTACCGTTTCTTAGCTACTACTTCTACTAATAAAAAAATAAAAGCATTCCAAGTTCAGAAAAAGAATAACATTTCAGTTGATTATGGGCCAAGAACGAATGAAGTCCGTGAGCTCCATCATCAAGTTTTCTAGTCTCCCATTGAATTCATTAATGGGCCTGTATGCATGTTCCATCGGTCCACTGAAATTGAGCCCGCTCCAGCATAAGGATGTGTGAAAGCTACTAATTTGTCTTTGTTTCCTTTCAGAGAAACAGGTGGACTATCCTATTTCCTAAGCCCGTCAATATACGCGGTGTCAATGTGTGAATGTACAATATCAAGTTTGTACATTTTGAGAAAAGTAGCCGAGAAGACTAAAGACTTACGTTTAAAGTCGGAGAGGGAGTAGCACAAAAGCTAGTTTCATTATTTTTTTTCATGCAATTCGGACGTTTCGAACCTAAATAAATAATTTAAAGAGTATGGATACAATTTCCCACAGAAATATTCATGCTGTGGGATGCTTGCGTGCGCAGCATGAAACAGAGAAAAGAGATGAGCATGTAGCGGGATCACAACAGCACCAACCTAGAGGACCAGGAGGAGAAAGCAAGGCCTCCCCCGTCGGCGCGTTCCTCGCCGCCGCGCCGGCCCGCTCCCATCCAAAACGCCACACCTCAGTTCTTTCACCTCGTCTCATCACTCTCGTTCACCCCGATCCACGTCGAGCTCGAGGAACCTCGATTAGGAGTGTCACTACATCCAGAGTTGCCAGTTCTGGCAGCACCACATTATACTATATACTACAGTACTCCTAATCTGCCCTCCATGGCCACCGTGCTTTAGTTTTTGTAATCGAGTTAACTAGCAGTGTTAATCCGAGCTGTGCCGCTGATCTGCATCGGCGCAGCTGGACGAGCTCATCAGCTTCATCTCTCACACGCAGAGATAAATCCAACGGCTCGATTTGCTGAATGATGACAACCAGAGGACTATAAAAGGCTTCTGTCATTTCCCGCCATGCTTAAACCTCCCCGCCACCGATTCCTCCGCCGCTGTCGATGAACGCGAGGCTGCCTCCAAAGCTCCGTCCGCCCTCTCATTGTTGCCGTGTGCTTAATTAGTTTAGCTTTAGCATCGTGGATTCTAAGTTCCCAGTCCCTAGCCTGGAAGCCGCGGACCTTGCAGCGGCGCCGGCAATGGCGCGTCAGCGGCGGTCGATCGGCGGTGCCCGCGCGGCGGCGGTCACGCTCGTGGTGGTGGCCGCGCTGCTCGCCGCCGCGGTGCCTGGGCGCTGCGTGGCGCAGGACCTGGCGAGGGACCGCACGGCGCTGCTGGCGCTGCGGGACGCGCTGGACCGCGGCCGCCTCCTCCCGTGGGACCCCGCGGCGGCGTCGCCGTGCGGGTGGCGCGGCGTCGCGTGCGCCGCCCACTCCCAGGGCGGGGACCGTGTCGTGGAGCTCCGGCTCCCCGGGAAGCGGCTCTCCGGGACGATCCCGCCCGGCACGGTCGGGAACCTCACCGCGCTACGGAAGCTGTCGCTCCGGCACAACGCCATCTCGGGGCAGATCCCCGCCGACGTCGGCAGCTGCGGCGAGCTGAGGGTGCTGTCCCTGAGGAACAACCGCTTCGCCGGCACCGTGCCGGAGGGCCTCTTCTCGCTGGCGGTGCTCAAGCACGTCGACCTCGCCCTGAACGGACTCACCGGCGGCGTATCGCAGGAGTTCAACCGGCTCAACCAGCTGGGCACGCTCTTCCTCGAGGGCAACGACCTCGCCGGCGAGCTCCCTGCGGGGCTATACCTCCCCGGTCTCTCGCGGTTCAACGTGTCGTTCAACGCGCGGCTCGCCGGCCCCGTGCCGGCGTCGCTCGCCAGGATGCCGGCGACCGCGTTCCTCGGCACGGGGCTCTGTGACGGCCCCCTCTCCGCGTGCGCGCCACCGCCGTCGGGTGACAGGAAGAGGAAACTATCCCGTTGGGCGATCGTCGGCATCACCGTCGGCGCCGCGCTCCTCCTCCTGCTCGTCATGGGGCTCGTCGCCTTCCTCCGCCGGCGTCGGGCGCCGGCCGGGAGGCCCGCGGGTGCCGCCGCCGCCGCCAACGTGCACGCGGGCACCGCGCCTATAACGGTGACAGTGGCGAGGACGGACAGGGACGCCGCCGTGAAGCAGTCGCACGCCCCGCCGCTCGCGCCGGCAATGGTCGGCGAGGGCAAGAAGCTGGTGTTCCTGGGGAGCGCGCCGGAGAGGCCGTACGACCTGGAGACGCTGCTGCGGGCGTCGGCCGAGGTGCTCGGCAAGGGCGCCTTCGGCACCACGTACCGCGCCACGCTCGACGGCGGCGAGCCCGTCCTCGCCGTCAAGCGCCTCCGCGAGGTGCGCCTCTCCGAGCGCGAGTTCCAGGACAAGGCGGCGACGATCGGCGCCCTCCGCCACGACAACCTGCCCCGCCTCCGCGCCTACTTCTACGGCAAGGAGGAGAAGCTCCTCGTCTACGACTTCGTCGGCGCCGGCAGCCTCGCCGCCCTGCTCCACGGTTCGTTACCGGCCATCAACTTCCCATGCCACCTAGTTAGACAGGCGTGTTCAGATTGCTATTGTTGCCTCGCAGACGGCGGCGCGGAGGGCCGGGCGCGGCTGGACTTCACGGCGCGGGCGCGCATCGCGCTGGCGGCGGCGCGCGGCGTAGCGTTCATCCACCGCGGCGGCGGGGCCGAGTCGGCGCACGGCAGCATCAAGTCGTCCAACATCGTCGTCACCGCCGCGCGCGACGGCGCCTACGTCTCCGACTACGGCGTTGCGCAGCTCGCGGGCGCCGCCGCCGCGGAGCAGCCACGCCGGGACGCTGGGTACCACGCCCCGGAGGTGCTGCTGGCCGGCGCGCGCGCCGCGCCGGCGCAGAGCGCGGACGTGTACAGCTTCGGAGTGGTGGTGCTGGAGCTGCTGAGCGGCCGCGCCCCCGGGCGCGCCGCTGCACCCATACTCGCCGGCGGCGGCAGAAACGGCGGCGTGGACCTGCCGCGGTGGGTGCGGTCGGTGGTGCAGGAGGAGTGGACGTCGGAGGTGTTCGACGCCGCCATCGCCAACGAGCCGCGCGTGGAGGAGGAGATGCTGCGGCTGCTGCAGCTCGGCATGGACTGCACGGAGCAACATCCCGACCGGCGCCTGTCCATGGCGGAGGTGGAGGCGAGGATCGAGAGCATCGTCGAGAACGCGTGCCGGAAAGCCGACTTCAGCAGCACCGACGGCAGCCGGAGCGTGTCGGCGTGACCAATCACCCGGCATCGTCCCAAGCTACTTTTCATTTGAAGCGAAGCCATCTCTGCTTAGACTTTATTTGTTCATGTTCCATGTTTTTTGGCTGCGGATTCTGCAGTGGCATAAGTTCATGCACAACTGTTTCTTGTGACATTCCTTTCCTCTATTTCATTAAGCATTACTCAAATGCAATAAAGTTGCTCATTCGAAATTCAATAAGTTTGAGAGCTGAAGTGCTCCCTAAAGCTAATTTCAAAATGCATGATATTTTAGTTTTGACCTAAGTCAAACTAAAACATCAAATCAATTTCATTAACTTCACCATGAAATATAGCTTTATATAATATTTGTTTGGTATTATAGATGTTAGTATTTTTTATAAACTTTGTCAAAATTTGATAAGTTTTACTTAAGACAAAAACTTAAATATCTTACATTTTAGATCGGAGGGAGTACTATGTAAAATAATAAGCGCACCACGATCAGCATTGTATTCAGATACAACACTACTAATGTTAACCTAGCTGAATGTACTGGGTTCCAGCTTTCAAATGGACCATATGTTACAAACAGTTAGAACCTGGTCTGTTTCTAGTACTCAAGCTACAGCTCCTCTACTTGGATTGAAAAACCACATGGGCAGCGTTTCGTCCGCACAAAGGTCTCCTCGTCGAAGCTCTGGTCTTCCTCCGGATACTCGTGCACATGCTCATGGTCTTGATCTGTCTGCAGTTTGCTTGAACTAGGCTCTCTTTCTGAGCGTCGACTGCTGTAACTGTTTTTCTGGATATTATTATCATTTCTGGGCGGCCCTTCGTGACCAAGCCCGTGTGAAGGTGTTTTGTATGACTCCTTCAATCTCTGTGTTGTTACAATGGAGCAGAGCAGCTGATACCATCTGGAGAGTGCCTGAGCTTCCTCCTGCTTCCTCTCCTCAGCTCGTCTCTTCTCCTCTTCTTCTGCATATGCCTAGTAGGAGGTATGAATGCATAAGCATCGCATCAATTTTATATGATTGGTGCTGGAAAAGATACACTTTTAGCTTACTTTGGACAAAAAATACATGTATTTATACAAGCCGTTTTCAGAAATGTGCACGTATCACAAGGATCTCCTAAATTACCAGGCTTCATATTTACAGTCACAATAATTTATCAGTCTCTGTAACTGAAATAACTTCACCTCCTAATAAGACAGCATCACTAAATCATTTGACATATCAGGTAAATCACGGTAAAAAAGGATCAAAGGTTCAAATATTCCAAAAATAATTGGTATGCCGCAACATACCTCCAGGATAGCATGCTTAAATTCGGTACAGACAACAATTCCATCGAAAACTGGAAGGCACCGACCACTTCGATAATCAAATCCAACCATGGCAGGAGCATAATCAATGCCAAGTCTCTTTGCAACCTGGAATAATCTTGGTAACCTCAAGTGTACTGTACCAGGTGGAAGGCACTTCTCTGACCATACGTCAACTTGGCCTCGTTCATTCTTGGTGACATTTTAACATCAATCAGCATGGAACACAAGAAAACAAGGACTGAAGGTTATGAATGGTGAGCTATACTAAAAGTGAGTTAATAGTACCTTTGGCACAATGCCGTCTACAGCATGAGGAAGTTGCAGCGGTTCCAGTTGCCATTCACCGTATAGTTCCAAGTTTGGCTTAAGAGCATCTTCATTAGCACTTGATTCAACTGACTGAGCATTGAAAGCCCTCTTTGGACGTGTAACAACCTAATGGAAGCATTACATCAGTATCAGAAGTTCAAAACTAAGAAAACTAAAAATCAGTGCTTCTGTTATGAACCTTTGCAGGCAACTCATTTTCTCGGATTTGAAGGCCCTCCCGCAACCATCCATGTCTTGATTGCAGTGTTTGAACACAGGATCTTGGATAAACAGGATGCCCTTTGCAGAAGCCAAGAACTGGACCTTTGGGGTGAAGAATTTGGTTCTTGTGAAGCCACTTCTCAAGAGCATATAGATGATGGTCTTTGTAGGCCTAAATAATTGCATAAATCATTAAAGCCAACCAATAAGAAATTTTGCCAGAAGCAGACGGGACAACAAGAAATTAGACTAATTTGTCCTAAATCCTGCACGGGATGTACCTGTTGACTGGTAGGAAGCGGTTCTGTTAGGGCTCTGGTTTGAAGTTCCATGTCTTCAGAATTGTTCGTTGCTGTCAGTTCCATCTGCTTTAGTGGTGCCAAAACATCCTCCCACCACTCCGGATTCACTCTCCCCTGTGCAATTCTGTGCCATTGCAAGCAATACCTGGAAACATGTGGAAGACAATAGAGAAACCACTTTTTCAAGAAGTTCCAAACCAAGAAAGGAGCCTCACATTTTGTAGTGATACTTAAATGTAAGTTCAGCTGGACAAAGCAAAAAACTATTGATACTTGGTACTTTTGATGTTCTATAAAATAATCCAGTGCTCCAGGTCATTCAATTAATAAAATAATGATACTTGTTACTTAGAAGAAGTGTGCATTGGGGAAAAATATTCATTAATCATGACAACAGTATTTTTACTTTTAACCCATACGTAGTTTTTCTGTGATTGATTTGGCTAATAAGCAGCATAAGATGGTGTAACACTAGTATGTCATTGTCGGAAGCACATGGCTAGGAATTGTGCAAAAGGCAAACCTTCTTGTTACATCCTTGGCTCCATTTCCAGCAAAAGCAACAGCATATCTTAAAGGCTTCTTGCAAACAGCTGAAGAAGCTTCTACTTTTCGTTCAGCATCAAGGAGATCATTCACAACATCAGCATGCACCCATCTTCCAGTTGACGCCTGCCCACTGCAGTATACCTCAGCCCAATATAATGGAGCTCCAGCACTTCTTGACCAAACTGCACTGGAGGTGGATGTAGCTTCTGTATTTTGACGCAATTTCTTCATTGGTGGGGTAGAATCTTGTAAGCTACTAATTGACTGACTCATGTGGGTAGCTTGATTATTATTTTGGGTTTCAGCAGCTGTGGCTGAAAGAGCCATTTCCAGTTGCAACTCGAATTCCACATCCCCTTTTCGTTTTGGCACTTCAGCATTACCAGAAGTGGATGGAAGTTGGCTGCTGGCTGATATACAACTACTTTCATTATCTGCTTTTATGCTTGACAAAGTTTTAGATAAACTTCTCTTGCAGGAAGAGGTCTGCTTTGATTTTCCAGGACCTCCTCTTTGTTGATTCATGTTGACACTATCTTGAGTATTATCTTTCAGTAGAGCAGGAGAACTAACCACATTACCATCAGCAGCTGGAGAACTATACGGTAGTGACCTTGTACAAAGCCTAGATGCATCTTGATTGAGTGTTCCCATCACTTTAGTATCAGGCTTTAGTCCAGCAACATCCAGATTCGTAACAAACCTACAAGGGCATGTATGTTTATGGATGGTTCAATGATTTCAAACAGAAACATAGCACACTATAGGTCTGTAGCAAAAACCATTTTCCTAGGGACACAACCATGTTACTTCATAAGACACATGGCATAGCAAGTGATGATTGCTTGATCTGCAAGATTATTTTGATGGGGGTGGAAGAGAAACTATAACATGTATAAATATCTTGGGTGACTATTGATCCTAATTTTGTGATTGCCACCTAAATCCATTTACTCTTTGCCCCACCATTTCCTTTTCCTCAAATAGATTAGCAAATCCAGTCTTCAGTGTAAAAAAACTAATTATACATATCATGGATATTGTCTAATTTCATTGTGCATCTGCATGGCACACCAAAGCAAGCAGCATTCGATACGAACTAATAAGGAAGCAAAATGATGTATTACTCCCATTTGCAAACATTTAATATATGCCTAAACTCAAGCACATCTATTCAGCAAAATACATACCTTGCTGTTAAGTTAAGTGCCCTGAACAATGCCACTGAAAGTGCACAAACCTGCATAGCAGACCATTTATGTGACAGCTTTACAAAAAGAGATTATTGCGGCTTCATATACAATATGAAAGAAAAGATGGATAACATAGGCCAGCTGATTTCTTCAGTAAAGGGATAATATTCAATACCTCTTCTGCAGTGCCTACACGATCTTGAATAGTGAAAGCCAAATTTGATACAAAAGATCCCCTGTCAGTGGATTGTGCGGTTACACAAAAAGTACGATGGAACTGCAAGTACAATACAGGCAACTTAAAAAGACCAACATTTAAAAAAAGAAACATTTCATGAACACCAATTATTTAGGTGAACAAAAAATGAGTAGAGAAGTGTCTTACCCAGCTCACAAGATTTCGTAGATTAACAGCTCTCAGGTTTGTAACATCAGTAAAACTCCATAATACATGGTTCGGTACAAGAGAGAGAATCGAGGCCTGCAAATAACATTAGAAACAACAAAGGTACGATTTAGCTTCAAAGGCACCCACAGATATAGTACTTCCTTAAATTTACATTTAGTTTCATTGTTTTGGAACATGGGATGGTGTATATATGATAAACATATTACAAAGAGATGGGGATGATATATACCACTGTAACGCACCTGAATAAGAGGATCATTGCAAGCCTTGTCAACCACCCTACCCCTTGCTATTAGGCAGAGCAAATGGACCTTGTGCACAAGTTCAGCCAACTCCTGAGTAAATCAGAAAATAAAAGTAGCAGGCTATAAACTGTGCCACATCAAATAGATGCTTACTAGGAGAAGAAATGGGAGTCCGCTAGAAAATAATAGATAGTTTGAACACAAGATCCAACCTACCAGAGAAGGAAAGATTATTTAATGTCTGTTTATCTCTAGTGCGTGTGCATCACAGAGGCTTTCTATTGATTTGTCTATAGATAACATGATAGAAGATGTCATTACTAGTGTGGATTCCTAAATTCCAACGCAAAGAGTGGTATTGCGTGAAATAATGTTCCCTAGATATAGTTAAAGGCTTGCCTGTAGCTAGACTGCAGATAATAAATTTTGCTCATCACACAAGTTGGTGCCTGGCAATCCAGAGTGCAAGTATTAAGGCCAGATTGGCAATAAGAGTTTGATTGACATAAAGTTGTGGCAACTGGTTAAAGATTAGAGGACATGTTCATGTGTCTATCCATTCTGGATACCTTGACTAGCAATTTCTAACAGTCATGAAGGAATTACCTTCTCTTCAGCAGTAGCCCTCCGAACAGTCTTCTTGCTAGTGGAAGAAGGTACATCATCAGCAAACTCAACAGTGACAGTCTCTCCAAGGTCATGGGAATACTCATTTTGTTCTACATGCCCCTCTTCCCAGTCCATGTCAACAGCATCATTGTCACGAACAGCCTCCATCTGTTCCTCCAAATTGTTCTTTCCGCGGCTCCCTCCACTGCACCTCTCCATGCTGGCATTATCCTTTGGTTCTGCCTTGGCTCTGCCCTTTTTCCGTGTATTCCCAAGTGGTGATCCTGTTTCCACCTAAAGAGAGCCGATGTAAGTATATCTAACCGTTGAACATTTAAGCTTTCTTTACACTTACACGACTAATCTTCATACCCAAAGGTGACACTTTCTATCCTAATTCTGAACAACGGTAGCATGAGTTTATTAACTTTTACACAATACGTCCAGAACAGCTGTAGAGTACTATAGTTTCCTTTAGGATGATACAGTTGGATGTCTGGACCACAATGTATCACCTAGCGCAGCAGAACCGTACACTTGAAAGAGTAAAAATTTGCTCTGCTTCATTTGAGCTGAAGGCGCTGAATGCGTGCCCCTCCCTAAACAATCGATTCAAGCCATGGAGAAACCCAAATCCACATTACAGCAGTTTGATAATATCCCCATCAACACAATAAATTGATCCAAGCCAAAGGAGAAAGCCAATCCACATTATATCAGCTTGAAAATGTCCCCGTGAACACTCGGTCTCCTAATCTTCTGTACTCCCGGGCCCCAAATGCCTGATTAACTTCCCATATCGATCTTCTCAAAAAAAAAAAAAAAAAACCTTCCCATATCGATGCGCACAGACGTGCAAGGTAATACTAGCACGCAGACGCATTGGGGCACCAAAGAAAAGCCTCACCTTGGCGGGAGATTTCCCTTTCGCTGCCGGCGAAGCCCTCCGGCGACCCGCCCCGGCGGTTGCGGCCTCCGTGCCCGGCCCTGCAGAGCAACAGAGCACTCGCTCATCTGGAATGGGCAAAACACACAGCAGCTGAAGAACGGATAGAGGGACCAGGGGGCGTGGGCCGCGGACTCTGAGCTCGGGGAGGCAGGGGTTCGGGGGGGGCACGAACCGGCAGAGGGCAGCGCCGGTTTCGCCTCGCTCGCGGACTGGCTCCTGGTCCGCCGCATTTGCGGTCGATTGGAGCTCGTCGCCTTGCTGCGATTCTCGGAGGGGAGGAAACGTGAAGGGGGACAAAAGCTGTGGAAGGAAAGGTGAGGCGCCGGGGCGCGGCCGCCGACCGTCGTTAGGTTTCGGAGAGGGGAGGGGAGCGACGGGACGGCGCCGCGGCTGGTGGCGAGTGAGATGGGTGGGGGGTTTCGCGCGCCGCGCCGCGAGGCAGGTCGCGCTCAACGGGGTGGGTGGGACCCGGCTGGCGGTGTAACCTGGCAGGCCGCAAGGCGCACGGGCACAGGCGCTGCCACGCCGACGGGCACAAATTACCCGCGCACCTGATATGTGTTCTAATATGTGAACCCACGGGCAAAAATATAGGCACGAAAAAACCTTTACCGTGCCCATGAACCCGCAAACCCGCTACGTATCTCTGACGTGTGGACCCGTGTACAAGTATACGAAGAAGCTTTAAGGTTTCCTCTTGTTCTTCCCATCCCTAATACCCACACCTCCAACCGCACACTAGGTGTCGCCCGCCACCCAAGCCCACAGCCCCCTGAGGCGCTCGAGCAGCTTAGGCATTGCGCCATTTTGGCATAGTCCGCATCTTCGTACCAAGGTCATGGAAGCTTTTTTTATTGTGTTTCTTTCTTCCTCTCTCGCGCGTTTGGCAGCCAACTAACGAGTGTGCCCGCGGACACAAATTACCCGTAGGCGGCATGGTGTAGATGCTCGCCCGTGGCACGGGTGCAGGTTTAGAGCCTGATTGATTGGTGTCCAAAATTTGCCATGCCAAAATTTGAGGAGGCCAAAATATGGACATGCCATACCAAAATCTGGGGAAAAAAATTCTAGAATAGGACTTGATTGGGTGCCAATAAATTGAGTGCCAAAGTTTATTAGCTTGGCCTACTTTTGGCAGGGTAAATTTTGGGAGCAAACCAATCAGACCCTTAGAGCAACTTTGAATTTTAAGAGTTTCCTAAAAAATTCTTCCCCAAATTGATGTATTGGGGACTATACTAAAATTTTCTTTCCCAAAAATATATCAATCCATAGCGCTAATAATTGCCCCCAATATTTGCCACGTCATCGTAATTGGGCCTACATAGCCCCCCTCTACCTCCACAACAGAGCTTTGCCGCTCCTTTGAGCAGAACTCACCGCGGGTCAAATCCGCCGTATCCCGGCCACCTCCATTCGATTCCTCGCACAAGTAGCTTCCCCTCGCCGTCATGCATTCATTTCACCCATATGAAAACACAGACGGGGAAGACCCTCGCCACCTGATCCGCTGCGCGCCTGCGCCGACAGGGAAGATCGGGACTCCAGGAGGTAAAGGCGTAGGGCGGCAAGCGTGTGTGCGGCGACCGTGAGGTGAGAGGCGCCTAGCCCGACGCAGGCGCGGAGCACTGGCAGGAGGAGAAACCTGTCCGACAGGGCCCCCGTGGCGCGCACGGACGCGAATGCCTCGCACGTCACCCCCCACTGCCGCGCGCGGACGCAGGCGTCGATCTCCCGCGCGTAGGGTGCGGCGAGGTCCCACTCCCACTCCTGCGTTGGCTGCGCGTGCGCGTGGCGCAGCGACACATGCCCATGGCTCTGCGGCGCACCGTCGAGTAGGCGGCGGGAAGATGGAAAGAAGAGAAAAAATGATAGATTGGGGGAGGAACGCTAACGCTAAAATATATGTGGTGGCATAGGGTCGCGAAAAAATTAGGAAAGGTTTAGATGGACTGTTGGAGTTCGTTTTTTTCCTTAAAAAGGTATCGGGATAAAGTTGCTCTTAAGAATCAAATCGCGGGCACGGGCGCGATTAAGTTCTACCCGCCCTAGGCACGCCGCCGTCCCGCCCGCCCGGCGGTGGGTGTCCGGGCCACAGAAAACGGGAAAAGGCCATCTCTCTGTGGGCTGGGAAAAACACACGGCCAACACGCCGTCCCGCCCGCCCGGCGGTGGGTGTCCGGGCCACAGAAAACGGGAAAAGGCCATCTCTCTGTGGGCTGGGAAAAACACACGGCCCACACGATACGTTGGGTATGCAAAATTTCCAGAGATCATTGCCACCCTAAGGTCCTGTTTAGCATGGCTCCAACTCCGAGTAGAGCTGCTCCACTCCAGAACTCCAGGTGGTGCCAGCTCCACTCCAGAACTAAAATGGTGTGTTTGGCTAGATGGGTGCTCTCAGCTCCAAAAAAGATCGATTTTAGTGTGTATTGCCATTATTGCCCCCAATTTAGGCCCCACTTGTCATCCTCCCCAAGCACCATCCATCTCTCTCGGTCAAGTGAGCGTCTGCCCCTCCACGCAATCCCAAGGGCCTCGACTATGGCATCCCCCTCCGCTCCGGCAGCCCAGTCCAACCGCGCCGCGCTCCTCAAGGCCTTCGACAAGGCTTGCACGGGCGTCCACGGCCTCGTCGAGTCCGGCGTCTCCTCCGTCCCCGCGCTCTTCGTGCACCCGGACCCCTACGCCTCCGGGCCGCTCGTGCCCCCGAGCGTCTCCATCCCCGTCGTCGACCTCTCACTCCCCGCGCCCGCCGCTGTCGAAGCCGCTAGCAGCTGGGGCTTCTTCCACCTCATCAACCACTACCAGGCCCTCGGCGTCCCAGAGGACTACCCCGCGCGGGCGCTCGCCGCCGTGCGCGCCTTTCAATGAGCTCCCGGCCGCCGAGTGCTCCGCGCACTACGGCCGCTCCATGGCCGGCGGGGTCTCGTACTTCTCCAACGTCAATCTGTTCCGGACCTCCGCCGCGAGCTGGCGCGACACTATCCAGATCGCGTTCGGGCCCCAGCGGCCTGACCCGGCGCGCATCCCGGCCGAGTGCCGCGAAGAGCTGCTTGAGTGGGACGCGCACGCCACCGCCGTGGGGCGCGGCCTGCCGTGGCTACCAGGCCGGGCGGGCGACGGGGCCGGGGCGGCGAGGGGCGGCGGGACTGGGCGGCGACGGGGGCGGTCGGCGGGACCGGGGTGGCGACGGGGCCGGCCGGCGGCGGGCGGGGCGGCCACGGGCGGCGGGGCGACGGGCGACGGGGGTGGGGCGGCCACGAGTGGCGGGGAGGCGACGGGCTGCGGGGCGATGGGCGATGGGGGCGGGGTGGCGACGGGCGGCGGGGAGGCGACGGGCGGCACGGCGACTGGCGACAGGGGCGGGGCGGCGGGGCTGGGCGGCGGCGGGCGACAGGGGCGGGGCGGCGGGCGGGGCGCGACGACGGCGGCGACGGGCGGCGGGGCTGGGCGGCGATGGGCGGTGGGGAGGTGGCAGGCGGGGCGGCAACGGGCGGCGGGAAGGCGACGGGCGACAAGTGATGGGGTGGGGAAATAGTCACGGGTGGGAGGAAGGAATAAGAAATGAAATATTTTTTGTAACAAGTGGCATTGGTGGGTAATTACCCACCAACTCCACGAGGAGGTTCAAAAGAGGTTGTTTTGGAGCAGCAAAAGAGGTGCTCCAAAACTCCAGTTCTATTTGCACTATAGCTCCATGGAGTTGGCTGCTCCATGGAGTTTTGGAGTTGAGGTGTTTGGCTGGATTTCTAGTTGGAGTTGCTGGAGTTCTGGAGTGGAGCCATGCCAAACACCCCCTAATTTGGCTTTCGGGATACGCCGTTAAATTAAAAATTTTGGTAGAATGATGTATCATCGAAGTTCCGCACTTAACGCCTCAAAATGCTTCTATGGAATGCACTTGTGAGGACCGTTGTTGCACTGGTTAATGAATCTTATTTCAGTCCGCATTATTTTCGTGTGTAGAATTTTCACAACATTGCTGCAGAGGAGCCCTGTCCGTTTACATCAACGTAGATTCCCGTAGTATTGAGTCTTGGCAACATTATAGGAGCCATTACATGCTTTTTGCTCTGAAGAAACAGAGTAGTTTTATTTGCATGCACACAAGACAACAATCAAAAGAAATCTTAAGTCACACGGCGTGCATCCTCCGTCTCTTCCGCCCCGACATTCAGTAGAGGTGCCAGCCATGCATTTCCCTCTCACCTTTGCGCCCCCTTGGACGGTTGGACCACACACTAAAGCTGCCCCTGAATGAACGATCTAGTGCTCGCTGCTCGGGCTGGCCTGGGTATTTGCATTGGCACCTTAAAACTTCAGCGTTCCATTTCCTAGGCACCGATAATAACAATGTCTCCATTAGTAGCTTGTTTTTACAGCTTGACTTGCACCGTGTTTGCAAAAGAAAAAAAGGTTGAAATGTGCCTTGATGTTGTGATGAGTGATATATATGTTGAATAGTGTTGACTTCCGGTCACAAGAGCAGCTCCAGTGCTGTGCGGACGGCTCCTGCGGACAAAATCGAATTGTACTTCGGGTCGATCCTGACTGTGTAGAAGCCGATTGGTGGGATCCGCATATCGGGGGAAAAAATTCAAAGCTCTAGCGACCGTCCTCGCTCACGCGAATAGAAAGAAAAATCAGCCGCAACCCCCACGGCTCTCTCCACCTCCCATTCCCCATCTTTCCTCCTCTCTCTCTCCCTCCCTAACCTTCCCGATCCGGCCATGGATCCAAAATTAATCCTTGGAGAAGAGCAAGTTCCCCATCTTTCCTCCTCTCTCTCTCTCCCTCCCTAACCTTCCCGATCCGGCCATGGATCCAAAATTAATCCTTGGAGAAGAGCAAATCATGTCTTCTAGGTCAAGGTTCTAGCAGATCAAGTCCATACGGTGCTATTGTGGTTCACGGTGGCGTTACTGGCGGCCGGTGCCATGGATGTAGCGGCATCAATGGGCGAGGGCGGCATGCCCTAGTGCAAGTCCAGCGAGAGGTGTTGGCGCCGTGCAGGTCCTGCCCGCGCCGAGCCGCCCAGGCCACCCGTTAGACCCTTACCCAACTTCAACTTCCCCTTCCCCTTCCCCTTCCATTGCTCTTTTGCTTGCTTCTTCGCTTGTGGTCAAGGACGATCAACATCAGCTACATCATCAGTGTCTCGGTTTGATGAAGAAGTGTGAGTTCCTAATGAAAACACCTTAGTTCTCTTATTCATAATTGTGGGGGCTGCCCCTTAAAAGGGATCCCAAATGTCATTTGTATCATTCCCTGTATCAGTAGATGATATGGGAATTTCGCACCAGAAGTATCACATTCATACTTCATACAACCTTTATTGATAATTTATATAAGGTTGTAAAAGAGAAAACACACTACTAATGATACAAGAGGGGCCGTAGCCTCAACCTTAATTATATAGCGGAGTCCTACATAGCAGTCCCAAGCCAACATGCGGCTTGTCTCCTAGGGTAGATCCTCAGGATCCTTGACCTCTCCACCAGCAACTTCTTCCTTTGAGGAAAGAAAGGAAGGGGAAACAAGAGTGAGCACCAAACAGAATGTACTCAACAAATCCTACAATTGTTGTATTATTTTATGCAGGATTTCAAGGAATAGCTGGTAGTTTACCTGGAAGCTAGTAATATGCACTGTAAACAAAGTTGTAATATTTAAAAGAATGCAATGCATATATTAATAAGTTGTTGGTCCTAGAGGGGCCTCCCTACTAGTCCCTAAGTCTTAAGAGCATCAGAATCCATCAAGGATCACCTGAGCCGGCTTTTACCTTATTTCTAGACACATCTCAAAACAAAGGTCGAGTCTCTCTTTCTTTATAAAGTTGGTTATGACTAATCAATGGGAGCTTTAACTATGTGATCTCCTACCCGAGAGACTCGGCTATTCTCGTACCCACCAGTGTCTATTCCTAGACAACATTCCCTAACTCCACCCACAAATACAGCTGGGATCTAAATAGGGGTCACACTATGTCCACTCGTGGACTCTTCCCTAAAAAATGATGCATCATAACTTGATTTAAGATGTCAACAGGTCCTACGGACCTCAACTCGTGACCCGTGCCAACCAGGCTTTGGACTCTGCGAAGGTCCTTCTCCAGTCTATCTATTGCCCATCGTGGTCCCTTGGGACGGTTTATTAGGTTCAGTTGGTGGGGTGTGAGTCAAGGCATCACATGTTTAGGCACTCCCGAAAGCTGTACCTTTTTGGCACATGTGGTTGTACTTTCTACTAGAAAGACTTTCCCATGAGCCGGTCCTTATATGACCAAAGTAAGCTTTAGGTACTCGCGAGTCCAGCCTTAGTTGGTTGCTAGACTCACTTTAGTTGTTTTTATGCCGTTTCCAAAGTACACACTCTCTTCCTTAGGATTTTGGGAACCATGATATAACCTAGGGTATATGGGGTTTTTTATATCAAGGAGGGCTCAAAATTATTAGGATGAGCTAAGTAAGGAAATAAAGGAAATATGCAAAGCTTATAAAGTAAACAAGTTATTATCTTGGTTCATTTCACTAATAAGACTTGGGATCAAAAGATGATGATGATTTGTGGGACTTGCCTTCCACAAAGTCCGGATTATTCAAAGTTTCTTCCTCATAATCTGGGTCGTCGAATGTGTTACCGGTGTTGTCGTTTTCTACATTATCGTAGTTATACGTAAGAAAATTAATCAAGCAAACAATCAAAGAAATACATCAAACATGAGTTATAAGAGTAAGATTGGGGATTAGAGGGCTTGGGTAATTTCCTAGAATTTTCTAGGATTTTTCTATAGCTCTATGAAATGGTTTCCTATTTTTGTCTCATAACACATGGGCTTTTCTATTTTAGAGAAGGGATGGGAATTAATTTGGGAGTTATAGATGTGAGATTTGTGCAAACAAAGCATGACTAGGTTTGAAATGAATTCTAATATTTTTGGTATTTTTTGGAAATTTCTACCATTGGTTCACGAAGTTTGGTGTGGATTAGCTTGGGTGGCCATAGCAAAACAAGGGGGACAGATGGGAGAGATTGACAGGCGGGCCCGGGTGGTGATGTGGCAAGGGGTCCGCGTGGTGGCACTGCTACGTGAGCCATCGGTTCGGGGCTGTGGATCGGGGTGGTGCTTGGGTCTGCGGTCTTTGTGGACCGGGTGCAAGGAGGGGAAGGAGCAGCGACACTGCTTGGGTTTGGTCATCGGTCCGCCGCGAGGAGCAGAGCTCCTCGCTAGAGCTAGCCAAGCCGCACGAACTGGGCCACGGGAGAGGGCAAGAGGTAGCTTAGGGAATAGAGGCGGGCAAGGCGGACTAGCATAGGGTGTTATGGTGGCCGGAGGGTGACTAGCAACGGAGAGGGCTCGCCGGAGTCGTCATGGTAGCGTGGCCGTGCGGGGATTGGGCGCTAGGGAGGGCTTGGAGTCGAGGTTTGGGTGTGGGAGTGGGAAAGGGTGTCTGGCACGTGCGGTGAGGTGGTTAGGTAGAGCCGCGGTCGGCCAGAGCATCGTCGGCAGCTTGCTGGAATTCCAGCAGTGTGGTGGCTAGGCGGAGTGGAGGCCAGAGAGGGTGTGTATGGTGGAACTGTCCAACTTAACTGGCTTAAGTGCGCCTAATCGCTGTCAGAACAACAATTATAGAAAATACAGTTAAAATAGTGTAAGCCCGGTAGTCCGTCGAGTGTCCCTAGGATGCCTCGAAACCTCCACGACGTGAATCGTAGCCATACATCAGGATCGCTTCCATGAAGGGAAAGCATCAACAAATATTATATTTTTACATACATACAGGAGTACGAATTATTACAAACTGTACATTGAAACAAACTTAATAGTGCAAGTTAGACCAGTTCTTAGAGTTTTGAACATAAAACAAGTTCGAGGGTAAAGTTATTATACTTCTAGGTTTGGACCTAGGGTATCACGAGACTCGTAAAATACCCTAATTCTTCAAGCCTTCTTCTTTAGTTTATCCTTGTTGCGCTTCTGAAAACAACAAGGGATCCCTTGAGTATGAGGGTACTCAGCAAGACTGACCCGACTAACCAGTATAGGTAGGTTTAAAATATTGTTTGAAGAAATATGATAGCTTTATGGTGTACTGGCTGACTCACAATTTTGTGGAAAGCTTACTACTAGTGGAACCTTAGTTTTATCATTTTATTTCAAATTAGGTTTTACCTAACCAGTCTAGGTGAATAAAATATTTTTGAGCAACCAATGGAACTAAGTCATACAACATATTAATTGTAGGAAAACATTATATTCAATTGGGTTACTCTACGATGCTTAAGTGATGATGTGCATTCGTAACCAAGAATTGTGGCGATCCGGACCGAGTTACATCCTGTAGGAGATACCTAATCACCAGCTATGTACAACTGCACGGGTTCGATTAGTCGTACCCAAAGACTGGAAATATAATTACCCGAACCCAGGGACGCACCCCCACATGGGACTCCATGTCTGGTCTGATCTCTATGTGAGTTTCAGGCTACGCCCCTACCCTTCCACTGCACGCCAAGCACGGGTAAGGATATTTCCACTCAAAGAGCCAACTAACCTACTGGGCTTGCTGGTTCCCGATGGCAGTAAGCAACCAAGTAAAATCACTTGATCACTGGTTAAAACAACGAACAATCCTTAACCAGATTAAACTTAGTAGACAGAACTACCATCTCTAGCTTCTATCCACATCTTCAAAAATTCTAGGTGATTTTCCTTGATTAACATGACACTAAGTAACAAAAGTTACTTAAAAGGTATCTAAGCATTGCTAAGCATAGTATAGTTACTAATTAATTGAACAGGTGGCAAAGATGTCCTACAAACAAAGTGGGATTATGCACAAGAGTAGGTTGCAAACAACTCCTAGACTTAATGCATAAAAGGAAATAACCAATAATTGGACTCATGAATAATAATTTCTAAAAGTAGATAGACTAAGATGCACCGGGGCTTGCCTTGATTCACAAAAAAGTTAGTATCCTCTGGAGATTCTTCCACACAAGGGACTAATTCAACAACCTCTTCGAAATCCTGAGGGTCTTCGGAGAATTCCAAGAATTCCACTTCTGGGGCTTCTGTTTCTATGATATGATGCATGCATTAGTTAGAGATGCAAAACTTTTTGAAACAAAAGACTATACAACTATCTTCATGATAAAGTTGCAAGCCAACACTAATCTACCAATAAAGATTAACACACAATTTTAATTTTTTTAACTACCTAACTTAAGTCTTTTCTTTTATTTAGAAAAGCATTATAAATAATTTCTAATCTCAAAACCTAATTCCTATAGTTTAATAAGCATTTGTGAATAATAAAATTTTATTCAAAATTTTATACATTTTATAAAGGTTAAATATTTATTTAAATACCTTAAATAAAGGTACTAAATAAATACCTAATTTTTATTATCTTTTCCTAGGGTTTAAAAAAATTTAATGCATAAAGGAAAATAAAACAAACCTAACCAAATTGGTTTCACTATTTTTGGACATTTCTATAAATTATAACGAATTAAATATGAAAATTGGATTTAAAACTAATTTCTAAAACACCTAAACCATTTTTCTAGAAAACCCCCTGGATATCCTGTTTTCTCACTCGCGCTCCTCTTACCCACGGCCACTGACAAGCGGGGCCCCGATCAAGTCACAGTTGCCCACCTTGACCGCGGGTACCCCTGGTAGGTCGCGGCGCTAGCTCACCGCCGGTGGGTTCGCCGATGACAAGACCTAGCCAGGAAGATTCCCATAGGGCAGCGCACATCTACTGGTAGGGTTATTGCCCTGGGCGGTGGGCTGAGCAGGAGCTTGCAGTGGTGGCGGCGGACCGGATCGGGCTCGGCCGGCACGGGTGGCGACGGCAGCGAAACTCCGGCCACTAACTCACTCGGAAGCCTCTACGACACCTACATAGGCCTCCTGAACTGAGAAGCTGGACGGATAAGGATGGCGGACTGATGGTCACCGGAAAGGGTAACTATGGCGGCCGGCGGACAGGAAGATAAGCGGGGGTGAGCTTGCCGACACAGAGTTGCGGACTGGAGGGTCGTAGGGTGTAAATTGGGTTGTGGCGGAGCTATGGGCAGAAGGAACCAAAGGAAGAGGTTGCGGGGCTCAGGGAATTGAGTGGTGGTGCAACTTTGCTCGAGCAAATTGGAAAGGAGACAGCGGCGGCTTTGGTGCTTTAAAGGCTAGGGAAGGCGGCAATGGCGCTGGTGGTGACCCGGTGACATGGGCGCACGCGGTGTGGTCATGGGGTTAAGTGGCAGAGATGTGGCAGCCAAGCGAGCTAGAGCGGCGGCGCATGTCAACAAGCAGGCAAGCACGCCGCTGGCGCCGGAGGCGGTAACAGGGCACATATGGGTGGAGTACGAACCTATCCTTCGATGAAATTTGACCAAACCATTCATCAAATCATCCAAAACCTTAAACCAAAAATGTAGATGGTTCACTTAGCTACAAGTGATAGATAGAACTTTTGTTCCAACTATCGAAGGATTGAGAGATAAAGGCCTCTGAAATTTAGGAGAAACACAAGTTCATTCTGAACTTTCACCCGTCAGTTATGTAGTCCATGCCGAACCATGTATAGTTTGAACTTTGGCCTCCAATTTAAATATCCAAACTCATTTTTGTTTGTCCACTAACTACTGAAAATTGTTAACCTTATAGTAGGGGTTCCATTATGCATGTTGTTGTCCAACATGTTCATGTAGGTATCTCAAAAAACTTGCTTCAAAGGTGGCCATTCACCATTGTTTTCAGACTCAATGGCATTTGCCATTCAGTTCGACAGTTTCCAAATTTGAGCCTGAAACTGTGTGCACTTTCCAAATTTGAGCCCCCAATTAAATTTGAAATCCTTCTTTGCCCTGTCCGACAACTAGTTCAAATTGTTCTCTGAATATTCAAGAGTACTTAGGCTCCAAAAAGATCCAAGGTTTTAATATGAAATTTCTCAGAATTCAAGCTCAAAGTAGGTCATCCATTACTGTTCTCCGACTTCATTCAGTTTTATCAGCTAAGTTGAAACTGCACAACTTTCAAACTTTGAACCCCATTTAAAATATGGATTCTTTGTTTTCTCTAGCTAACAAGATGTCCAATAGATTCACTGAACATCCAAGTACACTTGTGACCCAAAACATCTCCCAGCTCAGATGAAAAATTCTTAAGAATTTAATTTCAAAGTTGGTTGATTGTCACTGTTTTCAGACGAGTATTTTCAAACAGGGAATAGTAACTCAAGTCAACCCATGTTTGACTAAGCATTTGAGGTGTCTATGACTTGAATTTGACTTGAAACTTGATTCCTTTGAATTCTAAATACCTTCAAGGCTTGATTTCATATTTTTGTCAAATTTTTCGAAATATGAATCTTGAAGTTGAATTTTTGGTCAAATTTGACTTTGGCCCATAATACTTTCTTATCATCCAAATTTCACCATTAACACTTTAATGGTCATTCTTAAGCCTTTAACAACCTGGTTGTTACAGTGTGGAGCTTAGGTAAGTATTTGGGCTGCACAACAACCCTACCTAGGAGCTTCCAGTGGGCGGCACAACAGCCGAGGCTGGCTGGCGGCGAGCGGTGATGAGGTTTTGCAGTGGTAGAGAGGCTAGGAGAAGAGCGGCCGCTTGTGGCACACTGCATCGCTAGAGCACGACGGCAGGTGGGGATGATGCGGCGTGGTCCTTATCCGGCGTGGGGTGATGTGGTGGAGGGAGGAGGGGTGAGGAGCAAGGAGGGAGTGCCTAGGGCTATTTATAGCCCAGCGGAGGGGCTGGAGGAGCTCACGCCAGCTCGGCCGAGCTTATCCGGCCGGGGCGACCTTCAATGGTGTGGCGTCGGGTGGCGACGCATGGCACCAGTGAGCGGGAGCGGAATAGGGCCGTAGACGGTGCCGGTAGGGGGAGAGTGTAGCCATAGGTGTTCTTGGTGCTGGCACGTGTGGTGCGCTCACTGGGGAGATGAATCGGGCGGGGGTGGAGGAGATTAGGGTGAGCTTGCTGGCGGCTGTGTTCTAGAGCACATGCGTGGGAATAGGGGCAGGCACGTCCTTGGGTAGGAGGGGGTTCTGGCAAGCGCGGGTGATGGTGGGGGTGTGGGCGATGGCAGCGCGCTCATCTGTGAACAGTGGGAGTGGCCGGAGGGCTGGGTGCGGCGTACGGCCATCGCGGTGTCGCGCACGGGTGAGGAAATAGGAGGGGGGGAATGGATGAAGGATGGAGACGATGCCATCATGACGATGTCATCGCGTGGACGGGCTGGCTTGAGTGAGCGAGCTGGGCTGGAGGGAGGATGGGCCGTGGTGCAAGTGGGAGAGCTAGGCCAGTTGCGGGAGTGGGCTACTTTTGAGGTTGCCGAGTCAAGGAAGGTTTTAGAGGCTTTTCATTTATTTAAGGAGGTATTTTGAGTTCAAATTTGAAATGAAGCTTCAAATTTGAATAGGTTTTAGTGTAAGAGCTTGGAAGGAATAATAAGATGGAGATAAGGTTAGGTAGTTAGCTCAAACAAATGCACATGTGTTTAAGGAAAATTATATTTGATGCATAATTTGAAATGCAAGTCTCTAGGGCTTATGTTGCTATATAAATTTTAAAATAAAATGTTTGTGGTCCATATTTTAAATGCATAAGAAAATTAGGATGTTACAATAATGTCAGCGGCAATGTCTCACTTAAGCCATTTAGGTTCATACCTAACAACTCTCCACCAGTACCAACACTACAAGAAATGTGTTGATCTATGATGAAAATTTTATGACACATTTATTCTCATCATAGATTTATGACGTTTGTGGCTGAAAATGTCATAAACTTTTACATCTGAGCAAATTTAGTGACAAAGTAATGGAACGTCATAAAATGTGCCACTGTAGCTAAAAAGAAATTGTCACTCGCTGTTAAATGGTGGTTTTGTGATGATATAAGGTCCGCAAAAACGTCATAAACAAACTAGGGTCCCACATGTAAGTTTAAGCTAATAAAAAGAGCAGTAAATAAAAATAAAAACGTGTTCCTCCCGTGGGTCAAACCTATTACTGATCGAATGGGAAATCTCTATCGCAACTGGGTCCCACATGTAAGTTTCAGGTGAGTTGGTGGAAGAAGTTTTGGTAAGTTATGTTAGTCTGAGATGAAAAAAGGAAAGAAAAATAAAAAGGAAATAGTATCGATAGCAAGGCATGAACCTTTGATCTCTTGAAAAGAGCCGAGACAGCACTACCATTGAGACATGAGCTATGTATGTTTTTTTGAAAGGATATAATTTATATATTTTCGTTCTAATAAGTGTGGTCCACATGCCAGTTGTAGGCCCAAGCATGGGGTATATTTTTCATTTCTAGACACAGTGTACACTACTGCAAGAGACTCGCCGGCACCACGCTCCTGTGGTAAAGACTAGAGGTAGCATCAGAGCGCAAATCTGCAACCGCCCGTGGCGGGAATGGCAAATTCTAGTGGGCCTAGCGGTGAAGGGAGGACAAGGAGGATCTTCGGTCAGGTCAGTCCTCTGTTTTGTGCCGCTACTTTCCCCTATCATCCTAGGGATGGGGATTTCTAGATTTTGGGATCTAGGTTGAATATACTAGATTCTGATTTCGTTGTACCCTTAGATTTGCATTCCTATTGATGTTAGAAGTTGATAGTCTATAGTTTATGAAGTGATTCTCCATCCTGATTTTAAGAGTTTATGCTAGAGAATCACTTTCAGCCACAAAATCACTTCTCTCAGAGAATCAGCTCCCATAGGTGCATAGCAAAAATCATGTATCTAGTTTATAATTTGATATGTTCATGTATTTTATTAGCTTCCACAAGTGCTTGGAGTCTTTGATAGCTACAGATCATCATCGCCTGATCGTGATATTATCATTGTGGATCCTAAAAACAAGAGCAAGCACGGGTTGCCTTTCCATGTGAGGTATGATTGGACATTTGACAACCCTGGCGCCGGTATGCATGATGATGTGAGGTAAACGATAACTTGTTTCAATTCTAATAAACCTTGCTTCTACTTTTGATGTTGGTGTTGTAAATGATGAATTATATGAACATAATCGGTGTCTGTAGAATGAAGGAATGAAATGCTCATCGTTTATGTGGGTTGATCCTGAATGGGATGCTAGGACTAATGGTGTTCTGGTGAAGTTGATGAAGAGAAAGGAAAAAAACTGAAGAGGAAGCAAGGTCGTGGGAAGAAGCATGGGGAATTGCTAAGAAGGAGGCCAATGACACAACCTATGGGCTGCACTTGATGAAGCGATACTTTGGGGAGGCAACCAATTCCCTAATGAACACGAGGAAGAAGATGGGAAACGATGCAGTGCTGAAGGAGCTAAAAATGGAAAACCCTTACAGCGATTATGATGCAAGGAAGTGGAAGGAAGAATATGCAAAGGCTAGCATGGAGCTTGAAGAGAATGCCGTTGAGCTGCAGAAGGTGTAGAGACACCTGGACCAGGCCACCAATGTGGTGAAGAGGATCAAGCAATCGATGCTGGAGACCAAATATAGAAGGAAACTCATCAGGGATGATTAAAGGCATAATGTCACTCATCAGGCCAAATTATGATGAATGGCTATAACATACCATCTTATTAAACTTGTTGCTATTGTGATATTTGCTGCTTGTAGCTACTGTGAACTTTGTAGTGATGAATGGCTATAACATGCCATCTTATAAAACTTGTTGCTGCTTTGATGTTTGCTGCTTGTTGCTGCTGTGAATTTTGTAGTGATGAATGGCTATGACATGCCATCTTATTATGCCGCTTTGGTTTAATCTACTTCCAATTTGATTCCAGCATATTTACCATTCATAATTCAGATACGCTGCATAATTGAGGAACACTAATAATATAGATATTGGTAGTATATATACAAATGCATTACAGGTGTTATCAAATGAAAGATCACTAATCTAATAATAGCTAGGAAACATCCATATTCCTCGCAACCAAATCCAGTTCCCAGAAACCTACATAATGCAGATCGCAGGATCATTGTTGACGCCTGCCATATTTCTTAGTCCTTGCTGGTAGATCCAGTATTGCTCCTCTTCATCATGCCAATAAGTTCCTAGGAAGTAAATGTGATTTTCCTTCAGGTTAGGCAAGCCACAAATGGCATGCTCTTCTACAACAATGTACTTGCTAGGTCCAAATAGGATGATCTTATTATGGAACTCTGGAGCTATTTCCCAGGGAATAGGCTGCCAAATGTCATTGACGAATGAATGCAGAGTAAATTCCACCACCTCAACATCTCTCTCGTTGATGTCTCAGGACCCGGTGCTGTGCATCCTCTCCTCCTGAACAACAAAGAACAATCGGTCCAATGGCTTGAGGAGGTGCTGGAAGATGAAGAACCAAGTACATCCGCATGTGTTCAGAAGAACTGCACCAGAAATATTCCGAAGGTATGGTAGTCCATTCGGATTGGCTTCCCAAACACCACATGTAGACGGCCAATGACTCTATCGATAGAGAAGATTTCAGGGGCCAAAAGTTAGTCATCACAAGAAATGACTCTGCGCCAGTAAGTGTTCCCAAACCCAAGATACAAGCATCGAGAGAAGCCATATGGCACCATGTTGGAAGTCGAGGAAGGATAATGTGCTTCCGAGGAGATAAAGCATTCAGCAGGAGCGCGGAGCTCCCATATCTATCATCTACAGCGACTAGGCATCTAGATTCACTACAACCAATCAAACTAGACCTTTTCCCAAATAATGCTAGAAAGGAGACCTCAAAAAGCCGATGTTCCGTGATGCATGCGAATGTCACTGCTCCAGATTCACCGATATCTTCGGATTTCAGAATCCAAGGGTCAAACAGGCGTGCCTCACCTGAACAAGCGTAGTTCCAAGTCTTACAGACTACTTTGAACCTGATGAAATCTCTTGCATCACTGAACTTATTGGTGATGCTCATGACAAGATCTGGCATAATATTTTCCTAGGAAGGAACGATTATTGACGAGAGATTGACTAGACAACCATATAAGAAGGTAGAGGGAGAACAATGGAGGACTCGTAATAGACAGAGAAGGGGAAAGTTATGGATGAGGCAGAGGTTACAGTTCCAAGAAAGATGAATGATTAGGGAGTGGAAGCGGTTGGCGAAGGTCTGGTGTATTGATGTTTTGTAGAAAAGACCTTTCTGAGTAACAACTGCATCTGTCTGTTCGTGTACACTGGATCATCTTATTCAACTACTATTTACCCAACTGGAATTTCCTATATAACGATGATATTTAGCTATTCATGGGCACATTTATCGCTTGTTCAAATGCTATGGCTTGTATGCCTCAGAAACAAAAACCAATGAAACCTTGCATTGTGTGGAGCAATTAGTTTCTATAAAATAAATGTTGTCACGCAATGAAATTAATTTATTAGCCTATTTCTTGCACTTTCATCTGATTAGCTCAAAAACAGAGTAATGGACTTTCCCCCTTCCTCACAAAAGTGGTGCACCGACATACTAGTACCATCATCCGCCTATTTATTGAGCACTACGGAGGGCACACGAGCTCGGTGTAGCAGGCCAAAGTCGCAATGAAAAACGTGAGATGCTCATAATATATTCAGACCTAAGCCTGCCACGAATGTAGGTAGGAATCTTCAGTTTTGCTCATCAGTTTCATTTGAGCACGATGGGTGTCACGGGATAAGCCTGACGTGTGCAGGTGTACATTTTGCTGGACTGTCCGGCATACAACACAAGACATTCATGCGAAAAAATTCATGCAAGATTATGAGTCATAAGTTCCCTTTTGAATGTGAGTTAAATATAAGAAAGATGCTGCCACTTTTCATCTGGAGAAAGAGAATAATTGTTGTTATGTTACACAAATTGATAAGGTCGGATAGTCCTTACATTATCAGACACATGGTGCAGGATGTCATGACTATTCCAACTCATCTGTGGTGTGTGGTTGAAAAGGTCTGCCAAGGGCATGGATTCGCACTAGATGATTCTCGCATGCCAGCGGAGCCTGAAAAACGTGAACTGGTCGATGCGACTAGGCCTAGGCGGAATATGGCAGACCAAATACCGCCAAAGGGCGGGAATCAAGACTCGTAACAGGCGTTCATGACCACCACTGTAGGGACATGTCGATTCAAGACTGGTAACAGACGTTCACAAATGGCTATTTCAGAATGACACAGTCCCACCTATAAGAGGCAGTGTGTGCACGAGTCAATCATTGTCATTTGCCGTTATGGCATTACACACTACCATGTTCCCTTCATTGCAAGTCGACTTCTCAGTCTCAAGCGCGGAAGCAAAAGCAGAAGGAACTATTGGGCAGTACAAGGAATCCATTACATTCATGATCGGAGGCCGTCAATGGAGGATACGTTGCTACCCTATGGGTATTCATGATCCGTGGTACCCACCAATAGGACCAAAAGGAATTTCCGTCATCCTCATTCTGATGAACAACACGCAAAAGTTAGGTGTCTCGTTGCTATGAATACACATGCTCACGTATACGCTCCAATGGTCAACCTTGTGAATGCTTGCATGTAGGTACGAGTCTTGTTCCGTGCAGTGGCTGGAGACGCAACATATTATGATGATACATTTCGAGTTCAAGATTTAAAGGAACTTGAATTCATGAATGGGAATCTAGAAAATGGCTTTAACTGCCACGTGGGGCATCATGAGATTGAGTGTGTGTAGGACCATTCCGATTGCGTAAACATATCCTACACTATTACAGTATTGGAGGATGACTGTATTGAAGTTGCACCTCCGTAGGCAGAAACATATGCACAACAATTGCCACCCAAGCCCTTGTGGACATCGTCGTCGACATAGGAGGCCGAGTGATTCGACCAAGACGGGCTGATGTGGCGGCACTATCTCGTGTGATGGAGGCATTGCTCTATGGTAGCGGAGTGGAGTCAAAGTCAGAAACTATTTCAATTAAAGATACTAACCCTGCTGGCTTCTCGCTGCTGATCACATACGCCTGCGAAGGATCCCCTCCCAGAGGAGGCTGATATATGGGTAGGGCTCGCAAAAAAACTCGAAGCCCGTGAGCTGACTCAACTCGTTCATAGGGTTGGCTTGGCTTGGCTAGGCTCGACCTTGAAACAAACTGAGCTAAGCCTCAATTTCAGCTCATTTTCTTAATGAGCTAGCTCGTGAACTGCTTGGAGATGTTCAATTAGCTCATTAGGCTCGATAAAGATGAAAATACCAAAAATATTTTCCATCAATATAGTTATATTACTATTATTTGGATAACATAAACTTGTTGTTCAACTTGTAAATCAAATCTAGTACTAATTAAGTCTATTTCGAGTCTCCAAACATCTATATCATCCTAATTTATTGACTTATGTTACTTATTTTCGTAATATCACCATAAATTAAACTTTTAAATATTATTAACATATTTAAATTATCATATATTGGTTAATGTAATATTTGATCATAACATTAAGGTTCAACAAGGCTAGGTTTGTGAGCTAAACGAGTTGGCTCGAACTTTTGAACGAATTGAGCCAAATTCAATTTTTAGCTCATCAACCTTAACGAGCCGAGCTGGCTCGTCAACCACCCCTATTTATGGGACACCCCTGTCAACATCTGGCCCATGTTACTCTCACTCGCTAACATGTACTGCGTCGAACGGTTGAAGCTGCATTGTGCGTCAATGATGTGGAACATGGCGTGTGAGAAAACTATGACCACATTTCTACAATGGGCATTTGAGACTAACTGCACCCAATTGCAGGAGAAGTGCATGACTCTCATAGCGTTAATCTCGCTGGACAGAATTCTCATAGAGGATTTTGTGTTCGTGTTACCACCATCCCGAAGTTATCAAGAGGATCCGCGTGCTTGCTTTAAAGAACATCGAGTAGAGATTAGGAGGCCGCCGCTAGGGTCCGCTGTAGTTTTAATGTATTATTTAAGTGTATTTTATCATGTAAATAGTCAAAACAGTACATTAATTTGTTGCACTGAAGTACATTTGTAATGCAATAGTCGGATCATCCTGTAGACATGGATCTACAAAGGAGGATAATCCGTGGAGTACTCATCAATGCCATGATGCCACAGACTGTCCCAAACTCCCTTCTGGAACCGCTCATCTACGTAAGATCACTGACGCTTGGGTTCGAGACTCAAGCGGTCGAACATGCCAGTGACCTAGGTCTCGTGGCAGTTTCCAAAGAGTTTCGTCTCCCGCTACCGAGCACAAAGGCGGGATCTGAAATTTTGAATTCCCTGCTCATCCTCCGGGTTGAAAGTGCATCTAGGCCCCTAAGTGGGTTTTGGTGAATTGAATGACAAACGATTAAAGAACTAACTTGGTTGCCTAAGATTGTGAGCAGGATTCTACTCTAATACTCATGTTGTAATATTGACCCATGTGTTGAATGAGTATCATATGGCTCACAATGAAGATAGCAAGCAAGTGTGTGATCCCATGATACAAGAAAAGATCAATGACAAGCAAGAGCAAAGTGAAACTTGGGGATGTATTATATGGTAGTTGAACTATGATTCTCCAAATCATATAATAGCTTGTTTGACAAAGTAAAGGGATCATTAAGAAAAGAATAGCAATATTCATAAATGGATAGTTGCAAGACTTCATGTGAATATAATAAATGAACATGAGTTATCCATTGGTCTTGTTATAGGAAGCTTGCAACTCATAAGAGATTCTTTATCAATCAAGAACAAGTATTGAAGCGGATTTCAAATGGGATCTTATTGTTGATGTCAAAAGCAAAGCTAAACTCATAATGGCTTGAATGGATGAAGAGATCAAGCAAGGGATTTGCAACGAGGTACTAAGCAAGGTTTGGTCAAGTAGTGACTTGAGCCATGAACGATGCTAAGGTGAAGTGGCTATCTCTTGCGGATTTCGAGGCATCAAGTCAAGCCTTATCGAGAGAAGCAATGCAATGCATCTAATCTAGTTTGACTGGTAAATGGAGTGGCTTAAGGATTCAAGTATATCTTACATGAACAAAGGAGAATCCTTAGTCACTAGCTCAAGATGGATGCGCTCAAGATGATAGCCATGTCAAGAGCCCTCAAAATGATTATTGATCAAAGTATGGCATGGTGAAGACTTTCAAGCTCAAGTGGAAAATATAGTGTTTATATTTATTCTTGAGTATAGGTATGCCGTACTATTAAAAGGGATGCAACATTAGCTAATTGACAACACCAAAAGTGCTCTTAGTTGACCTATGAGAGTTTTGCCTTGAGAGGAACCCCTAAGTAAGCTAAATGTTCCATATCAGCTAACAATGGTTGGTTCATCCTATGGGTCGATCAAGGGTGTGTGTTGAAAGCTTTGGGGCTGACACAGCCAGACCGGTCTGACCGGTCGAGGTGTTCTGGTGATGCTAACTGAGAGATCCAGATTATTCCGGAAGTTTCGAAGTTTTCCGAAGAAACTTGCAAAAATTTCCGGAATGTTGACCCAACGGCTAGTTTTCAAACTAGACTGGTCTAACCGGTCTAGCAACTGGTCTGACTGGTCTAGCCAGTGTGCCTAATAGCTAGTTTTTGGGAAATGGGGTATTTATACCCTACGACCTCCTCTTTTGGAGGTTGTTGTTCCTGAGGTTGAAAAAGTGCTCCTTGTTCATTCTAAGCTAGGCCAAAGCCAAGAAAAGCTCTCCCCAACCCCTCTTTATGAGGTTGTGTGATTCTTATGAGATCTTGTGAGTTGGGTGGTAGAGAGAAGACAATTGAGAGCAATTGTGAGCTGAGAAGAGCAATCCATAGCTTGAGCACTTGCGGTTGACATCAAGAAAGAATTGAAGCAATTGTTACTCTTGGAGGTGTGCCTCCTAGATGGCTAGGTACCGTCAGCTAGGTCCCAAGGTGTGGTGAGTAGTGGCAAGTTTGTGAGGGCTGCGATCTTGCCTCCATAAGGAAAAAGGTCAAACTAGTGGAAATGAGGGAAGTGGTCGAAAGGGACCCGGCTTGTTGGAAGAGAGTTGAAATAGACTCATATTCCAATAGGCACCACAATGGAGATGTAGGATTCACAGGGGTGAATCTAAACTTCGAAGAAACAAATCCTTGTGTCTCTCCTTGGTTTTCCTCACTCGTTGATTTCTAGCATAATATTGGTGCTTCTGCTTTGATCTACGTGGGTGTGCTTTTCGTGTGTGTAGGAATTGTTCTATCCTGTAGAAATTATCCACAGAAGTTACTCTCCAAGTCTTGCTAGTGCTAGAAGTTGAAGAGGGGCACGAGCAGCACTTGGTGTGCTACACTGCCCTTGACTGATCTGACCGGTCTGGCAGACCGGTCTGACCGGCCAACCCTGGCAGCAGGATTTAAGTGGGTTGAAATTTGTTTAAATTATCAATTTGCCTATTCACCCCCCTCTAGGCGACATCAAGATCCTTTTATGGGCCCTCCCCTATTATATATAAATAAAAGAGGGGAGCCAAGCCTCCCACATCCTGCCTGGTAATTCCAAAATCAGTCCCCTCTCCTCTTCCACCGAATAGCCCTAGCAGATCTGCGGCGGCGGTGGCAGCAAGCGCAACCTCGGCAGTGCCGTCAAGCTTGAATGGAGGCAAGCTAACTCAGCTACGAGCGGCGGGCTTCCTTAGCGACAACCTTGAAGCTGCGAGATGGTTCAAGGCCATCGCTCTGTCAGCTCCCCCGAGGATACCACCGGCGGCTGCCGTGCTCGAGTACGTGCGAAGAGGATCGAGAAAGCGGCGCATGCCCGGGCTACTGCATCGAGGCAGCATTCGGCACCTCCTTCTCTTCATGATCGTCAAGTTAGTGGTCTCCTCCCCGTATTGCTAAATTCAATTATTAGATTGCTTCCCCATGCTCTTTGGCTTTCAATATTGCAGTTGCATGCTTTGGTGAATGTGGATCTGCCGTACCCTATTGCGAGAGTTGATGAAAAATTACTGCTCCACCAGATCCCTTTTATCTTTCACCTTTTCCAATAATTATTTTTGTGCCAAGTCAAATTATTTATGTGGTTTGTAGAACTTAATAGATGAAATTATTAGATTGCTTCCCCATGCTCTTTAGCTTTCACTATTGTAGTTAGATCGGGGCATGTGGATCTGCAGTACCCTATTGGTAGAGTTGGTGAAAAATTACTGCTTCAGTAGATCCCCTTTATCTTTCACCTTTTCTAATAGATATTTTTGTGCTAATTCAAATTGTTTATGTGGTTTGTAGAACTTAATAGATGAAATTGCTTCAGTTTGCAAATGATCTCAACCTTTGCCACATGTTCTTGTGCTTTTTTATTTGTCCGCTCTTAATTTATACTTAAACAAATGCATCAACTGAAGTTTGACTATATCCTATTTCAGCCGGCCAGAGGGTCAATATCTGTAGTCGCTCCTTTTCAATCCAGCACCAGGGTAACAAACTAAACACATGATGATTATTGATGTTCCTTCTTTCCTTAGTTTAAATCAATTACAAGATTACAATATGACTTCGGATCTACTATTGCTAGATGGAAGTTCTCAAATCAATGGTGCTTCTTGCAAAAGAAGAACGTGATGTGGTAGCGAAGTACTCAAGAAGCTCTACCAAATCCTTATGCGGTAGTGTTGATGAGGAGCAAGTTGATGCCAACAAACAAGATGGGGTACAACTTCAACAATAGTTTGTTGCTCACTAGGAAGAGTTAGCTACCTTGAAGAAGAAGACAGAAGAATTAGAATCAACTCTCAAATTGCAATCAGCCGAGATTGAGAAATTGAAGAAGGTAACACAAGATAGTGACCACTCCTTTGTCAACTGCTAACCTATACAAGAGGTTAAGATCAATGCTCTACTTTGTCTCTTGAGATTATGACCTGGATACAGCTATGTTAATCTCTATTGTTTGTGAGACAGTTATCTTATAATAGTTTGTGATATGTGATGAACAATATAGTAGTGGTTGTCTCGATGGGGAACAATAATTTATTTCCATGTATACATAAATATGTGTGTTCTGTTTATTATTTTGTCAAGGATCGAAATTAAATGAAATCAATTATTTGTTAAGCCCGATTGATTAAATTTATGTTTGCCTTAAGTGGGTTAGCCCACATATAATTGGGCTAAAAGTCAATTTCATTAATAAATCGGGACTAAAAGGGCTGCAAACAATTTGCACAAATTTTAGGCTCGGCCCAATAACAAATGGGCCTACTGGAATCAATTTTGGGCTATCCGAACAACATTGGCCCGTGGGAACAAATTTGGGCTCAACCCAATAGCAAATAGGCCTACCGGAATCAATTTTGGGCTATCTGAACAACATTGGTCTATGGGTACAATTTTGGGCTCGACCCAACAACAAATGGACCAAATTTATTTTATGACTAAACAATTTGTCATAATTATCATGCCACACCGGATGCCACGTCATATTCTGTCTATTGTGGCAAAACAGTAGGAACCAACTTATGACGTTTTTGTTTGACGATTCGTAGACGTTATAATCTTAGTGATGCAACGAAATAATGAACGTCACTAGTCACGGTTTACGACGCTCAACTAATTACGAAGGATTTTTGTCACTCCCGCATCATAAATCACGGTTTATGACGAAAAAACACGTTTACGATAGTTTTTGGTTCGTCATAGGTCAGAAGATTTCTTGTAGTGCAAATGCAAAGAGCTTCTCAGTTTCTTCACTTTTTTGTATTCTTCATGAACCATATCCATAACTCGCTGATCAGAATACCCACTTCGATATGTGTTACTTATATCTGTCCAACACCCATGGAACTTCATCACAAATGCACTGGTTGTATTCCAATGGTTCTTGCATTGCATAGCTGTTCTTTTCTTTCCTTTACGAGCATGCATATGTTGTATTCTTCTGCAACTTGCTTCCAGTAATGAGGCCCTTTCTTTGAATTGCCATCGATTGGATCTTTGGAGTTGTTTAGCCAAGCACTTATCAGCCGTAGATTATCTTCTTCAGACCAATGCATGCGCCCACCTTTCTTTTCCTCATCTGAACCTATATCACTCCATTCTTCAACTCTAATTGGATCTTTGTTTGTATTCTGTGCAGGAGCTATTGGAGAAGTGACTGGAGATGCTGAGTCCTCACCACCACCACCAAACATAGCTGCTGAACCAACTGGTGATGATGGAACACTATTGAAATTGCCAT
The DNA here is from genome assembly GCF_000263155.2 of Setaria italica. Lineage (NCBI taxonomy): Eukaryota > Viridiplantae > Streptophyta > Magnoliopsida > Poales > Poaceae > Setaria > Setaria italica. The sequence goes on along the minus strand of NC_028455.1, from coordinate 27,224,872 downwards.
GGAAAGGAAGGCCATGTTGATAGCTTGAAGATGGGAATTGCTGGTAGTCTGGTGGAACTGGGTTGTTGGTTGTTTGGGTTTTGAGGATCTGAACTAGAGATTGCAGAGTTTAGATAATTTGTAAAACTAGAAGTGGAGTTGTCCATACCTGGGAGAAAAAATTGTGAGTTGTGTATGTGAACCAACATGTATGCATATAGAGAAGGGAGCAACGATTTGCCGGACAACGGCTAGAAAGCCAATGGCCATGTGCAGGAAATACTAATTATTCGGCTGGTGTGGTGGGTGCACCAACAGCCATGCGCAACAACTCTTTTTTTATTCAGTTCGACTGCTATTCCGCGGTCGATTTTGCCTCTAACACACAACTGTTGATGCTCACTACGTGTGTTGTTCGATTTTTTTTGGCGCAGTGGTCGATTTACAGGAGCTGCTCTAAGTTGAGGATGACAGAGAAACATGTTTCTTGGCTTGCGATGTTGAAGTGTATGAATGAAAAGGCCAGCGGGACCGCACATTGTACAGAACAAAGTGGGAAAAGAACCATAATGCAGGAGTTTATAAGACCGTACAGATTTGCTGGCAGCCAATGTACAATCTTTTCTCTGTTTCCTGAAACTAAATACGACTAATGACCTGCATGAACAGGAGAGAGACTTGCATCCAAAAGATGGTCCAAACACTAACTTCGTATCCAAATATCGTCTCGTTTTGAGGGAACAGTAGCATCGCCGCCGCAGGAGGCGTCTCCGGCGAGCAAACGATTAGGCTGGGATCCCACATGAACAGGAGAGAGACTTGCATCCAAAAGATGGTCCAAACACTAACTTCGTATCCAAATATCGTCTCGTTTTGAGGGAACAGTAGCAGTCGCCGCCGCAGGAGGCGTCTCCGGCGAGCAAACGATTAGGCTGGGATCCCACGTTTCGCACGACGCTATAGCGCCCGCTAGCTTGCGGTGTCTTCCATGGCTGTTGCCGCTGCCGCCCCCACCGCCGTGCAGCAGCTGGGCGCCGCCACGACAATGAAGGCTGCCGCCATGCATCTCGTCATTATTCCTGAGAGGCCTCTCCGCCGATCAGGGCCGGTCTTGAGATTTGGAAGGTTCGGAACGAAAGTAAAACTCGGAGCTCTTTCATATAAATATTATAACAAATATATATAAAATTTTATCAATAAATACTTAAATGTATCATTATGCTTCGAATAAATTAATCATTTTCTATCATGTACCTCTTCATTGCTTAATTTTCTAGAATAATGAGCATATGAAAAATATCTTGAGGAAGCATCTAGAGAAAATTTGATATTTTCTTCTCTTATAGGTCCTTTCTCGACTAATATGTCTCTTGATTTATTATCAAGATTATCCTAATTTCTTGGATCATAAATATCTGAAATGTAAATTGGTTCCTCATCAACACTAGCAGACTGTGCATGCGCGCCTGATTCATTTAATGTGTTATCATAGTCACTTACATTGTTATTATCTACGTTGATGTTAACATTTTCTTCCTGATTCCCATTAGTTGGTTCATCCGCAACAACTATTGCAAACTCATCTGGATTCGTCGAAGCGCCCGTATTATTCTCAGGACTCTCGCAAAATTTATCCATAGCTCCTCTCTGTGATTGTATCAACTCATCCACACGTCTTTTCCTTTTCCTTTTCTCGCAGCCTGATTCATATTTTCTAGATGACATGATATTTCACAGTGCTGAAATTATTATAAATACACAATAGTTATAAATTAGCTAAGATTAAATAACTTATGATAGTGAATTAATAATTAATGGTATGGAGAATTGGAGAATTAGCAATCGAGCAGTGTACCTGGGTGCCAGCGCAGTCGAATAGGCGCGAATCATGACTCGATCGCGCGCATGCGGCGACGGCCTTGGACGGCGTTGCAGTATGCCGGTACTTGAGTGCGCGCATGCAGCCATGCGGTGGCGGTACTCGAGAGTGCGATCTGGCGATACGTTGTGGACCTGCGGTAGCGTTTAGGCTTTTTAGCCTGGCGATCTGACGTTGGGGTCTTGGGCCTTGCCTAGCGTTTTAGGCTCTGTTTGGATAGATGGTGTTAAAGTTTAACAGGGTGTTAAAGTTTAACACTCATAAATAGAGTGTTAAAATTTATCACATTGGGGTGTTTGAATGGTCTACTAAATTTTAACACCTTAGGTTAGAAATGACAATTATATCCCACTCCCCCCTCCTTCCTCCTCTCTCTTCTTCTTTCTTCCCCGAGACAGCAGCCAGGCACAGCCCCTCCTACCGCCACGGCCGCGCCTACACCGCCTCCCTCCCTCCCCGCGTGGGCTAGCCCTACGGCTGGCCGAGCTTCCGCGGTGACGCCCCCGCGGCTGCGGCCACCGCCATCGCTAGCGGCGACGGGGAGGTGACAGAGAAGGGGGACGAGGAGGAGGTGGATGAGGATGGCATCAACGCCAAGAGGAGGGAGAAGGAGGCCGGCGGTGCCGGGCGGAGGGGGCGTGGCCGGCGTTGGCGGCGGTGCCGGGCGGAGGCGGCGAGGTCGGGCGGATCCGGGGAGGAGCGGGGAGGACGCGGCGGAGGAGGGGGGAGGGCGCCGCGGCGGAGGATCCGACCAGGAGGAGGGGCGGCGCGGCGCATCTGGCCAGGAGGAGGGGTGGCACGGCGGATCTGGCCAGGCGGAGAGGATGAGCAGGAGGGGGACGATGCGCAGGCGGCGGGGAGGAGAGAGAGGAGAGGAGAGGGAGGGGGTAACCTGGGAAAAAATGGACTAGGGTACCACTTTTAACACTTTTAGAAACTTTTAACACCTCCTCCATGTGTTTATGAAAAATGGAGTGTTAAACTTTAACACCTCACTTTTAACACAAGTATTTGGATAGAAAAGTATTAAGGGCCTGTTTGGGAAGGGGGTGTTAAAGTTTAACACCTCCTTTTTAACAGATTTTAACACTTTTGGCTGCCAAACACAAGTGTTAAAGATGAAGTGTTAAAATTTAACACCTCCCTTTTCATAGGGCCTGTTTGGGAAGGGGGTGTTAAAGTTTAACACCCCCTTTTTAACAGATTTTAACACTTTTGGCTGCCAAACACATGTGTTAAAGATGAAGTGTTAAAATTTAACACCTTCCTTTTCATAAACACATGGAGGGGGTGTTAAAATGTGGCAAAGGTGTTAAAAGTGGTCCCCCTCTCCCTCTTTTCCCTGGTTGCCCCCCCCCCCCTCTCTCTCTCCTCTTCTCTCTCCCCTATCCGACCGCCAGCGCCTCCTCCTCCCGCATTCCCCTCCCACCCTTCCCGCATCGCATCCTCCACGGCCATTCCTCCCTTAGAAATGTTATCGAAAGGTCATTTGGAGTGTTAAAGATGAAGTGGAGGATTTTGTTGGGTATTCCAAGTTTTCCGATGCACAAACAAAGTAAAATCATAGTAGCATGTATGGCAATTCATAATTTCATACGAGAGAATGATATGGCCGATAGGGCCTTTGATATGTGCAATCGGGATGAAAATTTTATTCCTATGCCTCAAGTGCCAAACGACGAAGGAGATGGGACAAATACACAAGCAGGGGAAGAAGATTGTAATATGAATGCATTTCGGGATGAATTAGCTAATGCTTTGTACAACAAATCGTAGATTATTTGTATGATTGTATTGTAATGATGTTGACAACATTTTTGTAGTATCTGCGTTCTATCGTGTGTACAGGACAATCTAAATAATTTGAATATTTTTTATTTCATTTCAATCGTTCTTTCATTTGACCGAATGAAAAAAAAGAAGGCCACTTCACCTGGCGCCAAAGACCGAGCAGCACAAGCACCAGAATGAGCACAAGCAATGAGCACAAGCACTAGCGCCAAGCACCTCCTAGCGCAAAAAATGAGCACACCAGGACTGGCGCCAAAAAACAGCAGCACAAGCACCTCCCGCGCCAGCACTTCCTAGCGCCAGAACAGGGCAAGCACTTGGCGCCAAAAATAACAGCAGCACTGGGGTATGGGACCTCATTTATTGAGGGGTAATGCAGTCATTTTCCAGCTAAAGTGTTAAACTTTAACAACCCATCCAAACATCCACCTTGTGTTAAAGTTTAACACCTCATTTGAGGGTGTTAAAGTTTAACACCCTGTTAAACTTTAACACCCCTTCCCAAACAGACCCTAAAACATGTTAAAAAGTGGGTGTTAAACTTTAACACACATTCCCAAACACGCCTAACCTTTTTAGCGCTAGCGGACTACGGGACTAGCGGTACTCGAGTGCGGACTAGAATTGCGTATTAGATTTCGGCCGTTGCCTTTAGGCTAGCACCTGACCGTCCTGCACAGGCTGACACCTGGGGTGGGGCCCTGCGATTTGGGGGCCAGGGCAGCCGCCCCCCTGCCGCCGATGATCACACGACCATCAGGACGAGCAGGAGCACGAGCACGGTGATTGCGATTGTACCCGTGGTGCTTATGGCGTTTACCTTTCCGCCTTCAGGTCGCGAGCGTGGGAACGGCGACATGGATGGATATCTAAGAGCAATACGGCAACAGGATATATATGGACTAAGTGGTTTACATGGGTAGGTCCCTGTATTAATGGTCTTTAGCTATTGCAATTACCATAACATATGAGAGAGAAAATAATATTGTTTATTCCTTATGTCTAAAGATTACTTTTGCAATCTTCTAATAAGCTGCTTCCACTATAGCTATGGCCTATGGATGTTTTATGAACTATATTTGTTGTATAAAGATCTTTTCTTTTTCTACACACTGTGGTTGCTCTAAGACACTTGCATGCATGGATATCTCTACATTACTCCAAATCAGGAGTATCATATCATGTTACTATATTAAAGAATGTCACGTGAGACCGAGGGTAACAAATTTTTGTAAAGATGCAATACTTCCATTGCTGTACGGTATCAATTGTTGTATGCAAGATTCCCAAGCAATTAAGGTTATGCATGTATATTGGCCAAATGTACTGAATCGTGTTATCATGATTTACCCGTACCATAATGCATTAATGCGGTTTTGGGTTGGTCCGGAGTGATATCCTGTAATCCCTCCGTACCTTAATACCTGTCACCGTGCAAAGCGTGCTGGTCAAACTTTTTTAAGCTTTACTACATTTGTAGAAAATATTAGTAACATTTATATTATTAAATAAATTTATTATGAAAATAGATTCAATGATATTAGATACTAATTATGTATCATAAATATTAATATTTTTCTATATATATTTGTTCAAAGTTGATTATGTTTGAATTCTGGGGAAGTGAGAATGACAGATAAATTGTAACCAAATGTTCCGACGATGCACAAAGTGTCCAGCATTTGGTGAGTGCAAATGAACTAGCCATTGGGTGGATTCATCGGAGCTTCTAGTAAGTACGGCAATTTCTCTGCTACAAGCATACGGCGGTGCTATCACTGGAACCTTGGTGCCGCGTCACACGACTCATAGGGCCTTGGTGCCATGTGGGAACCCTCCAACGCTAGCTAAAGCGTATGATGCTCATTGTGAGCATCTATCTCTGATGAGTAGAAACTCATAGGACTTGTCTCCTGGCTATTTCTCTGGTGAATACGATGTTCACAGGGTCTTTGTTCTTCCTTGCGTTGTCAAGACTTCATTTGTTCGAAGTCTTGGACCTTCCCTTGAGTTTTGAAGATCTTTAACACATCCACTCGTTCTTGCTTTGAGGTGATTTTTCTTTTATCTCTCCATTAATGCAAACCTAAGTCCATCACTATGTTTTCATGAGACCAACAAGTCCTTATATATACAGCAGCAAACCCTGTCAATCTTATTAGATATCCTTTTAAAAAATCTTATTAGATATGGTTGTCATTCAACCACCGAATTACACCTAAACCTACTAGACGTACGGGAGAAGCATGGCCGCATGCGTGCGTATATATGTAATAAGCTTTCAGTTGAATACTGCGTACCGGAATATGAGTTAGTTAGCACTCGGAAGCTAAGGAGATTGGTCAGCTCCCCAAACCAGGCGACACGTGGTGGATGATCGCCGGATATCCTATATAATTTTGATCGCTTGAGATCAAATTCCAAGTTGACTTCTATGAACTAAATATGGCATTCCAAAATCGGTAAGATGGTTACCCTGAAAAGCTCTCCAGAAAGTTTGAGCACGACCGTATCTGTATGTATACTTGCATAGAGAGCTCTTACATATAGAGCAAGAGAAATTGGCCGGAAACAGTAGCACGCTCCAACTCTTTTTTTATCACGATATCTGACATCTCCCGCTCTCTCTGCTATGACCGGATTCGTCTGTTATTATACTCCTGCAGGAGACAAGTATATGAGCGTACATGCGCCAGTATGAATGTACCTCGGTTTTGTGCATATGGAAACAGTTAACCGATCAGCAGATATTATTAAAATTTTCTGGAACCAGTAAAACGTCTAGCGCATCTGCACGCCGTTCGGCAGAGCTAGAAGGCTTCTGCTGCCAGCGGCTGCAGCGCAGCTGCTAGCTGCTGCTTCCGGCTTGTTCCAGTGGGTAACGGCCGTTTGGGCCACTGCAGCTCCAAACTTTAGTTAGTCACTGTTACGTAGAAATAAACATCTATGTTGTTGCCAAAAGAATTTATCCACCAAACAATTTAGCAAGTCTCATTTGCCTATTCTTTTTTATAAAATGAAACTATTGTCAGGCGTGGGACTACAAATTATTCGGGAATTGTTGAGAACTAAAAAATGTAAGGTTGTTAAGAATACAGAAAATAAATTGTTTCCCTACCGATGGGAGCAAGGGAGCGGTGCCAGCTTATCCTTAGCAATTTTCGGTCTGTTTTCCCTACGGATGCGCTGGTACATTCGAATAAATTTCTAACGGTAAAAGAAACTACAACATTTAAATTTTGTCGGGCAAACATAACCAACACACTGGAGGGTACGAACGTACACACCAACTACTACAATTTGTTACATACAAATTACAACATGAACGTACACAACATACACCCATCATTTACATCAAAGAGATTCCCGCCGCAATCCAATCTCGTACACTGGCCATATCAGGAGTAGCATTAGCTGCCACCCATTCGGACACCCCATAGTCCGGAGCTCGCGCCCTGGACGAACCTGCAGTACTTTCATCGGCAAGGTCTAGCAAATAATTATGGAGTGCAAAGCAAGAAATAACAAGCTTTGTTTGCCGTTCTCGAGAATATAGTGGAACTTCCCGCAGAATGTGCCACCTGGATTTCAGCACGCCAAATGCGCGTTCCACAACATTGCGAAGACTGGAATGGTGAAAGTTGAATTTCTCCTCCAATGTATCCGCCGCCCTTCTGCTAAACTCCTCCAGGTGATACCTGGTATTTCTATACGGCCCCAGATACCCTTCTCGAACTGCGTAGCCCGAGTCGACCAAATAATATCGGCCTACAGATAATCAAAAAAATTCAACATTAGTGCACCACATTTTGCAAGTGCAGCTTCATGTGCAGACTTAGTGAAGTACCATACCTGCAGGTGGATGTGGGTAGGTCCTTGCCGCCATACGTCACGCAAAACCGCCATGTCGTGACACGATCCTGCCATCCCCGCTCCTACATACGTGAAGCACATGTCCATATCGCATATGGCTAACACGTTGAAGCTCGTCCACCCTTTTCTGTTTAGAAAATCCACACGGGACTCACGCCCGACCAGTACTGGAATGTGCGTACCATCTAGAGCACCTATGCACCCATCAAAGAATGGTGCATATTGGTTCAGCTTATGATTCACCTTAGAGTACACGGGATCCTTTGGAGCGATGACTGTTTGGGCAAATGAAAATATTACATTTGCCACATGCACCATCTTCCTACTAACTGTGTCCAAACTCCGGTCAAACCTTTCTCTAATTTGACGGCAAGCCTGCTGTGTCGCACACGCCCACACGAACATAGCTAAAGCCTCAACAGATTCTACCCCTTGCGACGTTTTCAATCCATGATTGCTAACCAACATGTCATGCAACTGAAGGAACGTGTCGGGATACATACGAAAATTATCGAAGCACCGCCGCCTGTCCCGGAGGTTCAGCTCAACCCATTGCCGTCCCGTCATGCGTGGCAGATCAACTGGCGGGTTCCGTCCAGGATGATGAATGCTGCGAAGCTCCGCATATGCGGCTGCAGCTCCTCCTAAACACTTCAGATCGAACACAGAGCTACTGTCGCTGTCGGCATCACTGTTTTGTTCCTCTGGACTACTCATACTTGAAGTACCTGTCCAAAAGTTAAACACAACAGACATCAAAATTCCGAATAACTTCAAAGCACTTTAAAATGAGACAAGGTAAACAAAGTTCTGTAAAATGAGACAAGGTACAAAGAGTTTTGATCCAACTTGAAAGGAATTTAACTTGAAAGGAACTTACCTACTAAACTTATAGGTAAAACTTAACAGATAGTAATGAAAGGAACGTCACACAATGAACTGACATCAATTTGACTTCAAATAAATTGCAAAGCATGGATGGCAACAAACTTCAAAGGAATTGAACTACCACTAGAAAGAAAGGTTCAACGATGAGGACATGTTACAGAAGCTAACACTACTGTTCCAACACAAGTGCAAACATTAATTTCGAAACCCATCACTACACATCACTACAATTAAACAAAGTCATGGCACAATCACTTCTTGTTGGTCATGTCCCAGTAGAATTGTATCCAGCTCATTCGGCCCTCTTTCGTTGTCATCTCCATGAACGTCGACCGATACTCCGCGCTCTTAGTACATAAATACATTGCCTGGTTGTGAAGCGGAGACCCCTCCTGTATACCATCTTCCTTCAGGATCTGCATACAACGAACCATTTGGTCATGGGTACGGTCTGCACGTTGCAGGCTCCTCTTTGCCACACTCTCAGATAGCTCCCTGATGTACTGCTCCAAGTTGTCACTTCTTTTTTTCGTAGGACTGTCCACAGAGAATTCCCAGACCGGCCGTTTGGACATGGCACGAGCACTACTAGCAGGGGGGGTCCTGCTCCAAGTCCGCTGCATTGCCCTCAGTCCCCACGCTAGGTGTCGCCTCACGAATACCTCCGGCCGTAAGCAAGGTGCCCCTGTCTTGGGGTTCATGGCCAAACAACTCAAATAACTCATCGAGGAAAGGTGGAGGCTTAACAGAACTCGACTGGGACCTCGCCTGAGCGCCACCACCAGTGGTGTCCTGCAATGTTGAAGCGACAGTAAATGATCAAGGTCACAAACATAACAGTACAAATAAGATGCCGAGTAACTTAGGGGCCTAGCATAGGACGTACCTCTTGGTCCTGCTCCCAATAGGTGGCATCAGCAGACACACCACCAGTTTGTGTGTCGCGCCCTAAACCAGATTTGTTTTGCAAGGCCAGCCAGGTGAGGAATGCCCTCCTCAAGTTGTTGAGCTTGTTCTGTAGCTGCTTGCTGCCCAAATGCAACCTAGTTTGTGCCCTGAAGCCTGAGTAAACATTCCTCCATCCCAACTTAGTGAGGCATTTGTTGCTCCAGTTGAGCTGGTTCTTCTGAGCAATGCACAAGTCCAGCAAAGCTTTCGTCGTGCCCTCATCCCAGCTGGCACAATTATTCATCTGAGTACACAGGAGCTGCAATTATATGGCACCGAGCTACGGATACCCACGAGCTGCGTACAACTAAGCAATGTAAAATTACTACATATGTTACTTGCCTTAGCAGGTGTCTTGGCGCGTTTGTGGCGAAAAATTGTACGGGGGGGGGGAGGGGGAGAGCAGGACCCAGTCGATGACGATGCCAGTGTGGGCACCGTTGATTCTTCCTCGCGGTTGGCCTCCTAGTAGCCTTGTATCTGTCGCCTGAAAGGTGAGGAAACCAATAACATACGGTCAACATAATCACGAAGGTTGAAAGTACAATCACGGGCACAAAAGAAAGCTGGCACGGTTTTGATGTGCAAATTTCATCATTCCAATGAGTTATCCTGAATTTAAATTGATACACTAGTTGCATTTGACAATTACAGTAAGAGTGATATGCAATAAACAAGTAGAAGTAAGCATGCCATGCTAGAATGTTGCAGTAGGTAGTTTATTATCTAACATAGTCAGAACATAAGCACGTTCATCTACAAACCACAAACAAATACAGCATTTTAGTATTCCTAAAATGCAGAGTCCATTTTGCTAACTTTCTGGCCACAATCACAAATACCTACTCTTGAAGACAATTGTTACTGAGCCTACCTAAGTCAGTAACAATTGTCTGCCTACCTAAGTCAGTATATGAGCAAACATCTGGAAATTCTGTTGCACTAGAGCATAGAGACAGTGCCCAGTGACAAAAAATGCAATGAATTATGCATTTTCTTCCCACAAATTAAATTATTTAACGAGCTCAATCGTTGCTACAATTTCAAGAACGTAATATAGGATTGGAAATGGACAATCAAGAATATGGTTCACTGTTATGGCTATCGGCATCCTCAAATGGACAATGATGACTATGGTTAAGTGTTATGCCTATCAGCATACCGATGGGGGAGCAGCCATACCTGTGAGGGAACGGGAGGGAGGGGGCGACGGCGTCGGAGACATTCCTTGCACGCGACAGCCCACCGGCGGCGGGAGCGGGTGCGCCAGGTCGGAGCTGCGGCGGCGGATCCGGAGGGACCGGTGGCGGCGGCTCCGGAGCGAGGGATGGAGGGGCCGAGCAGCGGGACCGACGGTGGCGTCGCCCGAACGAGCGCGAGGGAGAGGGCGACGGGACGGCCGGCCGGTGCCGGAGACCGGGCGCAAGCGTGGGAGCGGGTGCGCGGAGGGAGCGGCGGGGGCCGATCCGGAGGGACGGGCAGCGGCGGATCCGGACCGACCGACGGAGGGGGCGAGCAGCGGGACGAACGGCGGCGTCGCCCGGCCGAGGGTGAGGGAGAGGGCCACGCGACGCCTCGCCGGCGGCGGAGAGCGCGCGCGAGCGAGGGAGCGGCGGAGCCGAAGCTGCGGCGGCGGCGGATCCGGAGGGACCGCGCTCGACGGAGGGGGCGAGGAGAAGCGGGAGGGACGGCGGCGTCGCGCGGGCGAGCGCGACGAAGCGGGCGAGCCGAGGGCCGGCCGGTGGCGGAGAGCAGGCGCAAGCGACGGAGCGGGGGAGCGGAGGGAGCGGCGGCGGTGGCGAAAAGGGAGCGAGAGAGAGCTGTGTGCGAAGTGGATGGGGACGGGAGGCGGCGTCAGTGGAAGATGTTGGAATACGGCTTCACCGTGAAGCCCACCGAACGGCTGGGCTGAAAAGCCAAGCCGAATGAAGCCCACAGCCACAGCTGAAGCCCACCGAACGAGGTGCAGGTGTTGTGTCCGTATTTTTTTTTATTTTAGCCCTTTTCGCGAAATATTTTCACAAATAGACCCCTAGCGGAACCAATTCCAAAAATGGACCCTTAGCTTGGCGCCAGGATGGTTGACGCCAAGCTACAACGTCTAATGTCCCCACCGTCGCCGCTGACCGGGCAGCTGACGTGGTGGAGGCTTGGCGCCATAGATCTTGGCGCCACCTACATAAGCCCCCGCCCCTTCTTCCTGGCCGAACCTTCCTCCTCATCCTTCTTCTTCTCTCTCGGGTTTTTACTCTCCCTACTTCGCCCTATACTACGAATCGACATTTTAGCTTAGGAAACTTTCATTTGATCCGTGGATCTTGAAGAGCAAGGTATCCTCTCTCCCTCGTAGCTTTTTTCACATCGATTCGCTATATATTAGTTGCATTTTTTAACTTAGGGTTTCATGCAACTGTAGGATGCCGAGGCGTGGAAAAGCTAGGAAACTAAAGTAACGCGCGCGTAGTTATGTAATGTGCTCATTGTTGTGGATCAAATGAAAGACCTTAATTGTAGGTTTATTGTTAAGTGTATTTGGTTCTTGCAACGAAATAAACTAAATTGTAGTTATGGTGCCAAGCTGACCAGAAATACCTTCGATCCATTGCCTCTGCCTAGTGGTGTTCCAGTGCCTATGTGCTTTTGCGGCGATCCTTGCAAGGTAGCCAAGTCCGATGAACATGACACGTATAGGCAGAGGTATTGGATGTGTTCCAACTTTGCGTTTGAATCTACACTTCATCAGCGTCGCATTAACAAGTTGGTAAGGAATTATTGTTGTCTTATAATTATTGTCCATATTTTTTTGTTTTCTAACAATTGCATTTGTTGTAGACCCCTCCACCGCTATGTGATTTTGAGCAGTGGATCGACACTGAGATCAATACTGAAGACAAGGAGATGATGGAGTATATGTTGCGCTGAGATGCAGAGAGGAAGGAGATGATGGAGAAGAGGCTTAGAGAGGAGGCTGCAGAAAAGGAGCACAAGGAAGAGGAGGAAAGGAGGCGTGTTGCTGCGAACAGGGAGGAGAGGGAGAAGAAGCTTGAGCGTGCACGCCGAGCGAAAGCAGCGATTGAGGAGGATCCTGATGCCTTGAGGAAGGGAAAGTGGCCTCGTTGCACTCAGTAGTCATAATTAGTTTCTAGTTCTATGGTTTATTTATATACAATATTTTCTACTGTGAGACTTTTATTATGTTGTCATGTAATGATGCACTTTAAGTATGGGCATGCAAGTGGTAGACGATCTATGTTTATTTTGCGATGTAATGCACTTCGAAGTTGTACTCTGTAGTGAAATTTTCGTAGAAAATAAAAAGGGTACTTGTTAGTGAAATTTCAGCAGAATTTCCCCTACTTTTTGATGCAATCCATACAAAATTACAAGATGAATAGTGAACATAAATACAAACATACAAGCATATGGCACATTCATAATAAAATTCACAATAGTTCAAAATGAAAGTCCATATACACAAATAGTCCATATAACACAAAGTCCATATACTACAAAGTTCGTAATAAGTACCCTCACTGCCTCCTAGTCTTACCCTTACCCTTGTGACCAAGGGCGTCGGTGCCTGGAGTGTAAGAAGAACATGGGCGACGTAGTCTAGTGCCTACAACCTGTGTAGGCTGAGTCAAGGGAGCCTCATGGAGCTGCGATGGGCCAAGCTCCTTGGGCCTCTAGCCATCGTCGTCATCGTCATCGTCATCCTCATCCTCGGACACAATTGCTTTCAACCCTGAGGGGCCTTGCCTAGACGTACCAACGCCTCCTTTGTGTGGGGATGAAACGTGCACGTCTCACATCGTGGCAGTCCTGCAACCACAACAAGCAATCGTACGGCGAAGCCGAGTTGACAGTCACTGTTGTGAAAAAACTAGTTAAATGAAAGAATGTAACGTATTAATAAATTATTTGAAAGAATAGTTTGAGTCTTACGTCTATAAAACTTCGCGTCTCAGGGTCTGTAACTCTAGGACGGAAATGCTCAATATCTCTAACCGAGCTTTGGAGCGTACGGCCCTGTAACAAATTTCCAGAAGTCACTAAAGCAATAAATGATTAAGTCATTAACTTACTTACCTACTAAGTCACTAAGTCACTAAAGCAATAAATGATTAATTCATTAACTTACTTACACACTAAGTCACTAAACGACTAAAATGATTAAGTCAGTAAGTCACTAAGTCATTATCTAACTAACTCACTAAATCACTAAGTAACTTAACATAGAACATAGAAAAGTAAAGCAATTGTCTTACCATCCTATCCAGGATTGGTCCTGTCTCCACCTGCCTTCCAGCACGAGTACTTTGGTCATACACCATGTCTTCATCGTCGGACGAGTGGATGTCGGCGTAGTCATCTTGCGTCCATTGTACCCTCAGCCTGTGATGCGTCGCACCTTGGTACCAAGTCTGGTATTGCCTGTACTCACTGTTTGTGTGCGGGTCGTCGTTCTCGTCCACGTTGTCTCCGAACTGCTCCCATTCCTCAATGTAGGCCTAGTGGAACGCGTGCCACTCAGAGACCTTCCGTTTCTTCTTACGATCCACACTACACGTCATGTTAGATGTTACTCCTAGGCAAAATTTATTAATGGTAATGGAAATAATTCAAATAGCAAAACACTTACTTGTGTAACTCCACACTAGTCGAGGTCGCAGGTGTTGGCCAAATCTATCTGATCCCAAACTGACGTGCTACTCGATCAGGCATGTGGTACTCGACAGCATAGAAACATATGAGAGGGCACTTCATCTTGTAAAGATCGTCATCGGCCGCACACATGATGCTAACGGCAAAAGGAAGTGCATCCTCTCCTTCGTACGGCTGCCAATCTACCTGCAACATGTCAAAACAATATGTTAGTTATTATACTAAAGGAATATAAAGCATGTGAAAAAAAATTGACTTACACTATGAGCCGTGAGCGTGTCTAGCTCGTTGATGTAATCTAGGTACGCGCGCTCCAACCTCGTATGGCCAACCTTAACCTGATCCCAAAGATATGCCCATGTCGGCTGCCATCTCGGCGGCTCACCTGGGAACCACGGTTGACGACCCATAACCTCGGGATGACCAACTGGAAGACAGGCCCACATCCATAACTGCAATAGGTACACACACCCACCAACTGATGCGGAGCCTGAAGTCCGACGGCACGCCTCGCACAACTGTCGGTACAGGAAACACAACACAGCTGACCACCAACTGTACTGACCCACCTGCTGCCAGTCAGTGAGGCAGTGGATCCACATCTAAGACGCAGTGTCACCTATAGCATCTGGGAAAAGAACGCAGGCAAACAGGTGCAGGATCCACACCCTGCAGTAGTGCCCAACTGTCTCCGCATCCGTGTCCTTGGGGCAGTGTCCGAAGTGTTCCCGCAGCTAGGAGATTAGCACTCCAGATATGCGAGTCCCTTGATCCTCAACCTCACGACCAAGGAAGGCTGCCACTCGTGCTCTCCAACCCTCTGAGACGCACGGCCCAGTCACTGCATTGCCGTGAATCGACAGACCCAGCATCTTCTGACAGTCCTATAGGGTCACTGTCATCTCTCCGAACGGCAGGTGAAAGTTGTGAGTCTCGGGCCGCCACCTACATTTTACACAAATATTACTTGTCAAAATGTAAGGACATAAAAAATTGAACATGAACGGAGGCAATAGAAGCAAGATAATACCTATCAACCAACACAGTTATAGTCGCTGAGTTGAACTTGGGCAACCCACGACGAACCTGAAAGGAGATGACATCTAGGCCCGCTATCTGTAGGAAAGGAGTGTAGCGGTCGTCGTACTGCAGCGCCAAAAACCCATCGTGGGCTCTAGAACGAAGGAGCAGAAGGAACTGCATGCAAACAAACAGAGTCAGACGTTTCTTGAGAAACAAGACATCGACGCTTGCAAAAATTAGATCATCAACTGTAGATTATTACCTCCCCTCCTGCTATGAGACGACCTCGGTGGGTCTAGTCGTACGCCTGGTCTAGTAGGTGGAAGTGCGCCATCCTAAAAAAGTCAATAACAAATAAAATTAGTAAACAATGAAACATAAAGTTAGAGATGTACAAGCAAAAGGTACTATTACAATCATAAATTAAGACACATAACTATTTGAATGAATAAGACACATATGAAGTAACGAAAAGAGCTACTAGTCGCACCTCACTCTCTTCCGTATCACCGCAAACGCCTGCAACCACCTCTTCAATGCGGGAAGATCCTTGAATACCCTTCCCTCATCAATAACCATACTAGGACCAGCCTTAGGAGCTTCTAGGAGCTCATCATCACATCCTTCTGCAAACGCCTGATCGGAAAGAGTAAGATCGCTAAATTCGTGAACTATCGGATCACTAGGTCCGAGGAAGATATGCCTGAACATCTCAATATCACTCTCTGTCATCTCTCCAGCAAGGAGATCATCATCAGAATCAAGATCCACTCCCATCTCATATGCATCTTCATCATTCATAATTTCAACACTACTGGAGCCACGCAAATCATCTCCACGTTGCACTTGCGCAGCAACTACAAGCACATCCACATTTTCTGGAATGTCTCCTGCGACATTAGTACAAATATGAGTAAAGACCAAATTGATGGAACGAAGGGGATTAGCTCTCAACAATAGAAACTGATAAGAAACTTACTCGGATCATTTTGTGTGAAAAAGAACTCATTAGGAGAGTCTGCCACATCATCAACAACCCGACAAATATCTCCAACCACTTCATTGGGGGTAGATTCAGCATCAGGAATCGTAGGTGCAACCTCCACGTCCATAACAGGTTCTAGGACGGGAGGATCGAGGTGTCCCCGTTGACCCATTGGTCAGGAAAACCGACAAGGATTTGGATCAACTACCACCCAACGAACAACCACTTCAACACTTGGAGAATGACCGTTCATAACCGTTCTCACATATTTTTCCCACTGACCTGCACACCGAATTGGGACCATCTTCCTTTGAATGTTGAGAGGGGAACCTAGATGAAGTATGCCCTCGACTGTGATGTCATTATCTCCATGACAATGTAGCTCCTCCCGAGCCCTTGCAAGCAACTCACTAAACGAGGGTTTCTCATCGAATATCACAACCTCGCACTGCATGGCAACAAACTTAACACATCCATAGTCATCCCTTTCCATGGTGCCTCCATGATATATGCTCATGACGTTGTCCATCTAGTACATTAATATAACGACGCACAATTCATTTAGTCCATAATAAATAAAGCATTCTAAGTACAAGGTCTCTAGTATGAAATGAGATACTATCAATTGACTACTAACTACTAAATACAACTAACTAACTATGTCACCTAATATGTACCTATGTACTTAACTATACAACTATTAACTAAATATCGTAATAACTAGTTTACTATGTAACTAACTATACATCTAACTACGTAAACAAAATTGCACATCCATCTAGTTAAATAGTGTCATGAGTATTCTCTATTCCTTCTATCATTGCAATTCATACAAAAAACCTACCAAATTAAATTAGTTTTCATATCTAACAATTCTACCTAACTATTCTAATTTATCTATCTAACTATTTTATCTACCAATTCTACCTACCTATCTAAATTCTACCTAACTATCTAAATTCTAGTTAACTATAACTCTTCTTAGAGTTATACCTGAGTGGTGCACACCGGCGGCAAGAGCTGGGGGCGGGCGCTGGGCGGGGGTCGGGCTCCGGCCGGGGAGGGTGCGGACGTCGGGCGGAGGGCCACTGGCGGGGGCGGCCGCGGGCGCCTGGGCGGGGCGGGCGCGGGGGCCCGGCCGGGGGGGGGGGGGGACACACCCGTGGGGCGGGGGCGGGGGCGGGCGCGGGCGCGGGCGCGGGCGCAGGCGCCGGGAGGGGGCAGGTGGTGACGCACACCGACGGCGCCGGCAGCGGCGGCGGCGGGCTCCGAGTGCGGCGGCGGCTGCGGCGGGATCCAACGGCAGCGGCGGCACGAGTTTGAACGAAGGAAGAAAGAAAGAAAGGGACGCGCAAAAGGAAGGGATGGGCGGTGTTGAGGTAGAAGGCTTGGCACCAGGGAGGCTGGCGCCAAGCCTTCGCGCCAACCACCGCACCCGCTCTCGCCACGTAATCCATGACACGCCACGTGGGCATGCCATGGTGGGGACCTTGGCGCCATGGAGGTTGGCGCCAAGACGTTTAGCTTGGCACCAGCAGCTAAGGGTCCATTTTTTGAATTGGTTCCGTCAGGAACCTATTTGTGAAATTTTTTCGCGAAAAGGGCTAAAATAAAAAAAGTCGGGTGTCGTGTCATAGTACCCTCCCTGTGTACTGACCGGGGTTCGATTCCCCGGATGCGCTACGTTATTTTGTTTTTGAGTTGTTTCTTCGGAATATATTTTTTGTTCAACCGATTCTTATTACACCTAGCATTTTCCTGATGAGTGAGATTAGTATTTCAATTTCAAGTGCCCATGTTTCCTGAATTTTGCTTCACCCTAACCCGAATCCTAGCCTGTGTCAATCAAGCTTCAATTCAGAATATCAGCAGGCAGTGTTTGATAAAAGACATGGAACTGCCACATAAACATAGCTCACCAGCTAACCAAGCTCGTTTTGCTTGTGCTTATTTTAATGAGATACTTTGCGTATGACCATTTGAGTGCAACGTGCATTTAAACCATTTTACTCATTTATGAACTTCCATCCATGTGATTTTAACCGCTGTGACAACTCAATGACTATGAAGTAGCCTCTTTCAACATGTCGTTCTCAGCATTCTCACTTATATCTCCGGAGATTGACATCAAAAGTCAAACCATGGCAACAGTACCAAAATACAGAATCACCGGATCAAATCCTAAGCTGAGCTCTTTCAGTCACCAGGTCCACCGCCAGCGTTTACAAGAAAACTAAAACAGGCACAATGCTATGCGTTGCGGAAGGACATGAGGCCGTAAGAGAACAAACTCTACCCTGCTCTGCATTATTCCCAGACTAGGCTATATTTTTTTGGGCACATAGCACATGATAACAGAGCAGCTGTACAACTGATGTGAATATGAATCCCTTATTCCCCTTGCAAATAGTGATCCAAGTTCGCTACAACAAAGCCATCGATCCAGCTGAAGACTGAGAATTGTATAAAGAGGGGCATCTCATGCTGGTGCTTTCAGTCCGTAGAGAAAGCTCCCTCGCAGTACCTGCAAGAAGGATGCAGACATTAGTGAGCCCAGGTTCAGTGTTAGGCATACGTGCAAAAGCCCTCATGGGAACAAGGAACTGCTTATCAGTACAGGTAACAACACGAAGTAAAAGAATGTTATTTTTGGCCTCGCAATGTAAAATATAAGGAGATTGTGTACGAGTACGATGGGCCAGAGGTCAAGTCACAGCCATGCCAAAAGTGTCACTTCAACAAAAGGTTTGCAGCTCGGGTCTATATAATGAAAAGAACCGGCCTATGAAATTCTATATTGCGGCATTCAAAGGAGACAACCGTGGTATGCATGATCCTTCATCAGACTTCATTTGGGGATCCTTCATTAGGCTTTATTCAAATTCATGATAAATGGATATCCTAAATATGAAATTGATTAGCCAATACAAAGAGAGAAGAAGTTACCTGTTGCTAAACTTCTCTACAGCTGTGGAAGCATATAGAAGTGTTTCACCACCTTTCTCTAAAGCCATGTAAAGCTCCCTCCCTCGAGTAATTTTAGCAATCACCCATGCATTGCTTTTTGTTCTGATGCATACTTCAAAATCATTATCATGACAAGGGTCACTTCTCTTGTATCTTGACTTCTCTAAATCTACTTCTTGTCTTAGCCTATTGAGGGCAAGTAGCGAATCCTGCATAATTTCATTACAGATAAGTCAAGTGAAAAGGATGGCACAAGCTAGAAAAAAAGTTGTTGATCCTAATATAAAATCTAACACCTAACAGCGTACAAAAAGATACAATCCTTACGGTTTATAGTATAATACTGGAATCTATATACATTTCTCAGATGAATGGATGATACACAAAAAAAGAGAACACACTCATTGAAGTTTACTACACAATAGTATACCTTTGCCAGGGTGGTGACTTTCCCAGGTGGGGATGCTCTTGATATTCTTCTGTCTGGATCAACCAGCAAGTAACGATATCCAGCAACATGATAAGCATTTTCTCCTCCCCATCCTCGTGTCAATTTCTGTTCAACAGTGACAATCTTCTGTGATGCCTGAAAAATGGATCAAATTACTTGGCATGCATTCAGGGGCGAAAATTACGCACAGGGCATGTGTACTTTATCAATGAACAGTACATTTTAGCTTAGCACTGCATCAGGAGATCAGAAATGGATGGAAAGCATGCATGGCCCACTCACATTTTCAAGCATCTGCTTCTTCACATGAGCAATGCCCTCTTCTCCGTTTATTAGTGAGGAAGCAGGAATCAGCAAAAGGATAGTGAGACTCTTGTGCTGGTAAATGCATAGGTACATGCGCTCCTCTGCCTGCTGGAACCAGAGTATTGGAGTCAAGGGTACAGCACCACGAACTTCTGTAGTTGCAAAATCAGCAGCAACAAAACCGTCCTTTCCCTTTGACAATTTCTCACGCAGGAGAGGCCTGAAATTATGATGCATCTGATTTTGTCCATCAGGAGAAGTATCACGAGATCGACTATGGTACCTTTCTCCTGCAGTTGTTCCATTTGATGAACTTGAAGTTGGGCCTGCATTAACAGAAGTTCCTTTCCGCAAATAGGACCAAGAGCTTGCATTGGAAGATAGAGCGCGAGGAGTTAACCTCAGGACAGCATAAGTATATAGGTTTAAAGTATCATCCTGAAAAAAAAAACTTCAAAACCTTAATGACAAAGGAACCAAATGCTCGTAAATTAGCAAAACCAGATAAAATTCCAAGTGAAGTGATTCAAGCGACCATACCGGGGGCAGTGTTGTAGACACCAAGAGGTCTTCAAATAGTACGAGCGATTGGCAGGTGGTGTTTCCAAGACATGATCCAAGAACTGTGGTGAGTGACTGAAACACTAACACATCAATGGTTGGAATAAATAGAATAAATATGCACAGCTATTGCAATTTGCAAACAGCATGATTCTAGATGATACTGCAAACATGACATTTGTGCACTACTGCCGGAGGATAGTCCAAAAGGATAAATGCTGATCGAAAGAGTAAATGTTGATCAGATCAATTCTGAAAGATTTTCCCAGAAAACAAATTTCTATTTGTTGAAAACAAATCTTCGTACAATTACCCTACAATAAAAAGCAATCCTATCTAATGTAAATACTATGGCACAGCAAATGAATGTCAACAGTAAGCCTTCCCCAAAATAAATATAAATAGACCAGCCAAGAACTGTGCTAAGAAAAATAAAGTACCCCCTCATCCACAAATATAAGGGATTCTAAGTTTATCTGAAAAGGCATGGAAATGTTTTTAACAGATCAGCGGAGTAAGAGACAAAAAAGGATGCTTCTATTAAAAAAATTGTTAGTAATAGCAATACAGCTTACCTGAACTTCAAGTGCTACTTCTCTTGATACTGTGAGCATTTGGACCGTTCCCCTCTCCTTTAGGCAATCACGGTAGGTTGGGAATTGCAGCTTTTTACCAGCATGAAAATCTGCTCCAGAACATAAAACAACAGGTATATGTGGGATTAGATTGCCAAATATTTTCAAATAGTATAGTCTCTTTTCAACAGGCAACAATTTTACTGTAACCTTGCAAACTGCAAGAAATGATGACAGCAAACATAATAATAACAGCCGCAAAACAAATGGAAAACTAGACTCACCACTCAAATAATCTGTGAGAAATGTGCGGAGGTGACCACGAGCAAGTTCAGCACTGGGTTGTCTGTCAAGTAAAGTTCGGATTGGTCCATGGAACATTGCGAAGAGTGAATGGGCCTCTTTAAGTATCCCTTGCAGTGCACCACAACGCCAGGTCAATTCATTGTCCTTGGTTTTTTCCACAACCTATAAATTAAATTGTACACCAACTATACGTCAGCACAAGATGTTACAATCATTCAACCTATATTGTTGTAAGGAGGGTGCAAATGTAATTTTGCAAGAGAAAAGAACACGGGTAATGAAATGAAGTCCTAGTTCCCTCAGGAGAAGATCGCACCTCCATAATAAGCTTCATGCTATTTTGGAGGATGGTTCTGTGGAAATATAGGAATGCTAACTATGTTAAACCTACATTAGCATTGTTGTATGACATGAAGAGACGGAGAAGGTTTTGATGCCAGCACAGAAATACACTTCCTAATCCTAACTCTAAAATTGAATATCATAAGGCTTTAGTGACTAGTAATATTCAATAAGAACGACTACAAGGTAGTCATTATGTTCTTTAAGTGAACTATCAAGTAATCAATTTGCACATGTAGGTAAAAAGAACAATGCTGGCAAGAAGCACACTCACTGACATCACAGAAATAAAATATTGTGCATGAACAGTAGTTAGATGAAATGCATGTAAAAACTTGATAACCGAAGTTCATCCAAACCCAGAGGAAAACTATTAAAGTATTCATAGAGTCAGGATCCATTACCAGAACCATCCAAATATCAGGTTCCGCTTGATAAAAAATGTGGGAGTGCTTCTCAGATTCTATAACTTCACAATCCTCTACAGGAGAAAATATTCTGCACATAATTAAAATAGGAGAAATAAGAAGACTGAACCAGCAAATTTAGGCAATACAAGGAATAGCACAAGCGGAGAGCTCACTGTTTAGAATGGACAGCAAAGACTAAACAAAAGTCGTAATGTACAGCACAAAAGAAATGGTGCTTATTAAGAGTCCCAATCTTCTGGATGCATTCCTCATGTCAATTTAGAGTAATCATCAAAAGATGTGCAGTTGTCTAGAGCTCTACTAGAATATGTGAAATCTCGATGAAACAAACCACGACTGTTGCTACTTAAGTGTAAGATGTACAAAATGCATATGCAAGTGCTTTGACCACTGCAATGTCAAAGGAACAAACACTTGAGCTTTTACTAAGTTCAGAACAGGTCCTAATTTTGCTGTTGCTTGAAAAATTTAAGCTGGATGTCATATCTTGAGCTCAGGATACAAGTCTAGGTGCTGTTATGCAACTCCACAAGGTGAGTGCAAATTCTCTTAAACTAACTTTCTCAAGGTCGCCAAATGGAAAATCCGCTCGAGACAGTAATGCGACCCAGCGAGAGGGGCAGAGGAGGGCGACCTCGTGAAAGTGACGATCCCCTCGCAGAGCCCGATGACGGAGAGCTGGAGCAGGATGGGGCAGTCGGCGGGGTGGAAGAAGAGGATCTTGTCGAGCTCCTGGCCCTCCTGCTGGCCCCTGCGGAGGTCGAAGACGCAGAGCTGCGCCCCGTCGCCCGCGGCCGCCGTCGAGAGCCCCATCCCCGGAACCGCGAGCCGCCGGTGGGGGGATCACCCGCGGGATGGGGGAGGCGCGGCCGCAAGCGAGGGGCGCGAGGAGAGATGGGGGCGACCGCGCGGCCCCGAGCTGATCCAATTGCGGGGGTGGGTTCGTCGCCGGGGGAGGATGGGAGGGAGATCCGGGGAGCTAGGGGCCGCGACGGCGGGCGGGCGGCGGGCGTGGCCGATAGGGTGGTTGGGGGCTGGCGTGAGGCGGCGGTCACGGCGGTCGGGGGAGAGAAAGGAAGGGGAGGCGGGCGTGGACCGGTCGGTTGGGGTCGGCGACTCAGGCGTGCCGCGTGCGGTGCGGTGCGGCCGTGCGGGCAGGACGGCAGGGGGTCATGGGGACCAGGAGTCAGCGACTCGCTGGATCCAATGGCTCGTAGGACTTCTAGCTCTTTTTCAACTGGGGACGCAGGCACGGCTCGAGTTGTGATTAGTATGATTTACGAAGCAATTTAAATGCTTCATCAATACTAACTCCCTTTTTATATTTTTTTTATTTGCTCATCTGTCCCTCTTACGTTTTAATATAGTAATTATTCTCTTTTATTTCTCATTTTCTATATTTTTCCTTTTTCTTTTCCCTTAGGTTTTCTTGTTTTTATCCTTTATTTATTCTTTTCCTTTTTAGTAATACTAACTTTCTTTTTATTCTATTTTCTCTTCCTTTTCCTTTTCTCTTACATTTTTATTTTGATTTTGCTTTCTTCCTTTCTTTTTATCTTTTTTCTTTTCTATATTATATATTCATAAGAATATTTTTTTCCTTGATGTGGCTTGTTTGTTACACATATAAAACTATTTATTCAATTACTAAGCCACTTGTTTCTTATGAAGACACATTTATTCGTGCTGTTTAATATTTTGAATATATACAATCATTTGTTCTTGATGTTCAGTATTTTGTTCCAGGTATACATGTATTTATTCTCTAAGTTTGTATAATTTGTTCGAATATATTTTTTTTCAAAAACTTCGTACAATTTGTTCTATGTATACATATATTTATTGATATATTGATTGTGTGAGTTTGTATAATTCATTTGATGTATATAACTTTTTCAAGTATTTCATATAATTTATTTCAGGTATGTATGTGTGCGCGCGCGCGCGCGTGTATTAAGTATGTACGCATAAAATTTGTTATGTGAGTTTGTATAATTTATTTTAAGGGTGTACATTTTTTATCGTGAATTCATATAATTTGTTTGATATGTATGATTGTTTTGTTCCATTAGTTTATAGAATTTGTTCCAAGTGTACGTGCCTTGCAAAAAATATGCAACAAAGATATGAATAAAAAAAATTCATCCACATATAATTAAGTAGGATCTTGTTGTGAAGCTTTTATTGTGATAAACCCAATGATGCAATCGGAATTTAGTATTGATACTCAGGGTAAGATTTATAAATTTTTTTAAGTTCTAAATGGTTTTGCATATGGATGACATCATGAATTTTCTCTCTTGCAACTCTTTTCACTTCTCAGCAACAACCGATGTATGGATGCTCCCCAATCAGCGACTCGCCCTCCCACGTGGACCCACCGACTTGCACTCGCCGCTGGTCCGGTAGCAAGTCGATCGAGGTAGACGATCAGACGACGACGGCGATGGATGAGTTCCTTAGCTGCGTGGCAGTGGCCGCGCAGTGGCCGGTGGATGTGTTAGATGTCACTTAATCTAGTATTAACATGTCATAACTTAAATAGGTTCTTAGCTTAGCATAATCACGATGACCAAAGCCTTGAGATACTATCTGTAATCATAGATGAGTTGATGTATTTGTACTCATTTTGAATTGGTGATCTGCACCGGCTTAAGGTCTTTAGGACTCGGTGTGTGCGTGACGCTAGACCTTTCAGGTCCCACGCAGCGACGGATCTTCAAAAAATTGTTAGGAGGGGCTCTCCCTTTAGGGCCTGATTGCCTGGAGAAGTTTAGCCTGGCTCGCACCACTCAGCCAGGCTTCCCAGAGCCAGGTCCAATGCATGCAAGAGCATGATGTTTGATTGCCTGTTCGCACGAGCCAGGCTCTCTCAAGAATGTGTTTGGTTGCTCGTATAAGGATAGGTTGCGTGAGATAAAAATATATAAATAATCATCGTAATGATATTTATTATCGGGAAACTATTATCTTATAGCTCTTAGTTTATCTTATTACTCCTTAATATTAATTAGAATATGTTAATATCATTTAATATGTGCTAATAATGCATTAATAACGTCATTAGATGGCTAATTACCCGCATCACGCGAGCCTGGCCCGGCAGAAACGGCCAATTTCTGCGTACCTCCAGAGCCTGGCTGCGGGGGGAATCTTGCACGCATGGAGCCTGGCTGAGCAGATGCGCAAACCAAACAAATGGGAAATCTTGCATCGGTAGAGCCTGATTGAGAGCTGATGCAGGCAACCAAACGCCCTCTTATCTTCTACCTCTAGCCTCTCATTTCAAGCTTCAATGGATGTAAATTTTAGGAAGGCTTAGGAGGGGCTCCATAGCTCTAGCAACTGTAGGAGAACGGTAGGAGATCCGTCCCTCGTTCCACGCCCTAGACCTCATGCCGGGGTTGACGTTGCCGTCCCGGTAGTGCGACCGGTCAGGAGACTGCAAAAATCTCCAAGACTATCAAGAGACTGCAAAAACATATAACACTTCTAAATCCATGGCACATATTGAATCTCCATGTCTCCATCCCCACCTCTAGATCCACGTAGAGAAGAACACAAATTGGTTCATGAATCCATCCCCAGGATACAAATCGAGCATGTACATTTTGCTTAACAAGAGATTGGCGCACGGTTGGCACGTTCAGCCTCTAGTGTACACTACCAAGAGACTGAAACTGCCATGACGCCACGGGGTTACAGCAACAATTCTCATGACTTTGAATCTTCCACCGAAAAAAGAAATGGTACCATGCTTTTCAGAATCCATACAAGATTTTTCAACAGAAATGGTACCGTGCTTTAACGTCTCCTGGAGACGCTGTTCAGAAACCATACAAGGTTTAGTTACCCCTGTTATGAACGACATATGGAAATATGAAGTAAAGAATCAAGCCACAGAGGAGACACACGATTTAACGTGGAAAACTCCTTCGATGTGAAGGGGAAAAAATCACGGGCACCAGCCAGCAACAATCTCACAATCTCAAGAGTTTTGGGTTACACGCCTATGACGGCTTACAAGAGAATCACCTCTCCACGAAACCCTAGCAAGGGTATATATGATGTACCGACCCTTGGTCCGGGGTTGGATGCACCCGACCCCTTGGTCCCGGGGTCAGATGCGCCCGACCCCTTGAGGGTGGAACTCCGCCTCGCCCGACCCTGAGTCCTTGGTCCCGGGGTCGGATGCGCCCGACCCCTTGAGGGTGGAACTCCGCCTCGCCCGACCCCGAGTGAAGCTCCGTCTCGCCCGACCCTGAGTCCTGGGGTCGGGAGTGTCCGACCCTTGAGCGGAACGCTCCGGCCCAAGCCTCCGGCGACGGGCCTCCGCTCCGTCAGAAGCCCGGCCTATATCCTGGAGTGAATTTGGAACAACTCCAACAACCCCTTTCTCCACTGATTATCCTAATGCCTTGTAAAGGTTACGAATTCAAATCCACCAAGGGAAGTAAATGCTTTTTCTTGCAAAGAGAACTGCGCAACCTAAACAAAGAATTACTATCCATGGATATTGCCTAACAAGCCCCACGACACCAGGCAGCTTTTGGATCGTCTTCTGGGGTTCAGAATCCAGCAAGGAGCTTCCACTTGCTACCGCCACTGTACGCTGATGAAGATCCCTAGTATCCTTTATCTTCTCAGGAGCTTCGAACGAAATATAGTTAGTGTACGACATTATCTCCTCGTTGCTATACGTGTCATCAACTGGTTCCATTTTCTAGACAGAACAAAAAAACATATATTATTCTTTCATAACCACTTGATTATCACTTAATTCAGTTTATAGCATATCCTATACCTTAAACCGAAGACCCTCTGCAACAGCTTTTGCAAGGTCTAGGTGAGACATGGCTTCGGCCTCATCAAAGTAGTGGCCAAATTTGCAGAGCAAGATCCCGGAATAGGTCTTGGAAGTAAATTCTATGTTGTACAAACGACCAGCAACAGTTATGATGTCTCGTCTCTGTCAATCTGAACAAATATAATAAAAAAGAGTATCAAACATGAGCTAATTAGAAGTGGAACAATAGCATTGGCCAGGAAGCAATCCACGCGAAGGGTTCCATTCCCTTAATGGAGATGGTTTGATAAGCCAGTTTTGTAATTAAAAAAATGACCCTCCTGAACTGCTGCTGTACCCATGGTGGATGCCACTTTCTACCATGTTGTGTTACAGTATGGGCAGATTAGGATGATGGTGGAGATGCTACAGTTTTCTAACACTAACCAAGAATATATTCAGTAAATTTTCCCGCACAAGAAAACTCGAAACACAGAGACAAACTAAATGAGAATGTTAAGTTGGAGAAACAACAGTAATCTGATCGGTTCATCATTCACGCATTCTATGCACAGTTATCTGGAGCACAGCCTAAGGTTGTGCTTTCTCCAGTGAATAATAATAAACATCTTTGCACCTCTGGTGCATTATTACCTTTTGAAACAAGGACAGCAGTATAGAGGGGGAGAAAACTTAACGCATGTGATGAGACACTGATTCCATATGCGTTAAGCTTCTTTTTCAATTGCTCGCTCACTGAACATTCATTAGTTATGTTGTTCTTCTCCTGAGGTAGAAATTCTGGTAGCATATAGTTTATTCCCCACTTGATCTCGTCAATAAGATATGCAAAATAATAACATCTGATTCTCTGGAAAAATATAACAATAGAACATATTAGGATAAACATTAATCGTTCCACACAAATAAAAGAATTAAGGAAATATTAACAATAGAATATATTAGGGTAAACATGAACTCACCCGTTTTTTCTCAATAACGTACTGAAGCTGTGCGTCTGAAACAATCAATGGTTTCGAAAAGGAGAATTTTTGGATAAATTTGCTAAGGTCCTTGCCGGGGCCATTTTCATCATTCCAGGCAACAAATTTGTTTTCAATCTTTACAAATCCAAGTTTAACAACAACCTGCAAAATGGAAATTGGATGGTGGGCAAAAAACAGTAAAGGCGCAACAACAGTCCAAAATCTCGAATAGACTAATGAAAACACAGAAAACCGAGAACATAAGAGAACAAATTAGCATTGGACTAACTAGATAGGCAAAATATTAAGGACATAGGATGAAACATGGTCAGTAAAGCACAAAATAGTATAGTAAAAAAACGGTGGAGGCCCAACAACAGTCCAAAAACTAAAAAAAACACCTAAAACGTAGGAAAGTAAGAACATTAAAAGAAGTAAATTCAGGAGCTATACTTTGTGGGTGTCATTTGGATTCATAAACCATGTCCACGTCCGCTGCAAAAAAGTTAAAGGGAAAAAACTGAGTGAGTGGGACAAGGTACAGTGCCAAAATGTAAAAGAAAGAAAATGGATTATAGCATTATAGCACACTAGGGTGGAGGATAAGCAAGGTACCTCAGGAAATATAAACCGTCACATGTCTTGTACAATTGGTGGTGGGTCTATAAAATTAGGGTGCCACTAGTTTTCCTTGACTAGATAGGTTTGTATCGAATACTTACACGCATAAGGGTTGGTTTGCTTAATAAGGTCACCTTAACGGTTAAGTACCTTGGGGCATAAAGGTTGGGTGCCGAGACATGGAGATGTCACCCAACAACAGGAGTCATATGTGATATGATTAGCAAGAAGTTTGCTTACCGATCTACCTTGCCTGCTAGCGGTAATGCTAAAACTCACTAGTAGACTTGTTAGTTGTGGATCCTGAATCACTAAGTATCAATAGAGGGATATTGATTTTAATGGGAGTAGATTCTGTTAAATAGTTTAATGTGATTTGCTCTATCATGGTTACGTCTGTCTTAGTATTTTGCATTATTATTTTATTGTAGATGGCACCTAGCAACACCACATCGTTTGCTTTGCGTTCGGTCCTTGAGAAGGACAAGTTGAATGGAACAAACTATTTGGATTGGATCCGTAACCTGAGAATTGTTCTTAGGACTAAGAAAAAGGAAGATGTTCTGGACACCCCATTACCAGAAGAACCTGCTGATGATGCACCTGTTGCTGTTAAGAATGCTTACAAGAAAGCATGTGATGCTAACCTCGAAGTAAGCTGCCTTATGCTTGCTTGCATGGAATCCGAGCTGCAGATGCAGTTTGAAACAAACCATGAGGCACACAATATGATCGTGGTGTTTAGAGACATGTTCCAGACACAGGCCAGGACTGAAAGTTCAATGTGTCTAAGGCCTTTGTGAAAGCAACTTAGCAGAAGGCGCAACAGTAGGACCACACGTAATAAAGATGGTTGGTTACACTCAACGGTTGGAGAAGCTGGGCTTCCCACTAGGCCAAGAGTTGGCCACTGATTTCATTCTTTCGTCTCTTCCATCTAGCTATGGGAACTTCATCTCGAACTACCATATGCATGGGACGGAGAAGGGTCTAAATGAACTGTGTGGCATGCTTAAAATAGCAGAGGCTGACATTAAGAAAAGTGCAAGTAGCAGCCATGTGATGGCTATGCAGAACAAGCCTAGCTTTAAGAAGAAGGGCAATTCTTGGAAAAAGAAGGCCAAGGCTGCCAAGCCAAACTCAGCACCCAAGGTTAAAGTTGGACCTGCTCCAGACAAAGAGTGCTTTTATTGTCACGAACTCGGTCACTGGAAGAGAAATTGCAAGCAGTACCTAGCTTCGTTGAAGAATGGCGGAAGTAAGAGTACTTCCACCTTAGGTACACTTGTTGTTAATGTTATAGACAACATATTTCTCGCTGATACAATTATTAATTCTTGGGTATTTGATACTAGATCGGTTGCTCATATTTGCAATTCGATGTAGGGACTGATAAGAAGTAAAAGCATGGAAAGAGGAGAGTTGATTTTCGCGTGGGCAATAATGCAAGAGTTGCTGCGTTGACCGTCGGGACGATGCAACTCCACCTCCTATCAGGATTTATTATGGAGTTGAATAATTGTTATTTTGTTCCTAGTTTAAGTCAAAACATTATGTCTCCTTCATGCTTGATGAAGGATGGTTATTCTTTTGCGAGTGAAAATAGTGGTTGTGTGATTTCTAAGAATGATATGTTTATGGCTTTTGCACCTATTGTGAATGGATTGTTTGTTTTAAATCTTGATGATTCACCTATCTATAACATAAGTGCTAAAAGGCATCGGCCTAATGATTTGAGTCCTACCTATATGTGGCATTGTCGTCTGGGTCATATAAGTGAAAAACGCATGAAGAAGCTCTATTCTGATGGACTTTTAACTTCGTTTGATTTTGAATCATACAAGACATGTGAGGCTTGCTTGCTAGGCAAGATGACCAAGACGCCTTTCACAGGTTTTCCTGAGAGAGCATTAGACTTGTTGGAACTCGTACATACTGATGTATGCAGACCAATGAGCACGACAGCTAGAGGAGGATTTCAATACTTCATAACTTTTACTGATGATTTTAGTAGATATGGGTATGTCTACTTGATGAAGCACAAGTCTGAAACCTTTGAAAAGTTCAAAGAATTTCAAAATGAAGTTGAAAATTAGCGTGGCAAGAAAATTAAGGCCTTACGATTTGATCGCGGAGGCGAGTATTTGAGCCACGAGTTTAGCGATCATCTAAAGAGTTGCGGAATTGTTCCACAACTTATGCCGCTTGGAACACCTCAGAGAAACAGTGTATCCGAGCGACGTAATCGAACATTGTTGGACATGGTTCGATCAATGATGAGCCAATCGGACATACTGTTATCATTTTGGGAATACGCTCTAGAAATAGCAGCTTTCACACTTAATAGGGTACCGTCTAAATTCGTAGTTAAGACACCATATGAGATGTGGACTGAAAAGACTACAAGTTTGTCTTTTCTAAAGATTTGGGGATGTGAAGTATTTGTTAAGCGACTTCAGTCGGACAAGATTACACCCAAGTCGGATAAGTGCATTTTTCATGGGTTGTCCAAAGGAAACTTTAGGATACTATTTCTACAACCGATTAGGGGGCAAATTGTTTGTTGCTCGGTATGGTGTTTTCCTAGAGAAAGAGTTTCTCAAAGGGGAGAAGAGTGGAAAGACAGTGCATCTTGAAGAAGTTCAGAATGAGCCAATCGGGCAAGAATCAACGAGTGATGCTTTTTTTACGTAGCAGAACAAGTTGAGATACCCATAGCAAGAGAAGCACCACCACAACCACGAAGGTTGGCAAGGCTCCGTGAAATGCGGGAAATATTATTGTTGGACAATGATGAGCCTGCAACATATGCAGAAGCAATGATGGACCCAGACTCCGAAAAATGGTAGAGTGCCATGCAATCCGAAATAGAGTCCATAGAAGATAATCAAGTTTAGAACTTGGTTGACCCGCCTGATAGGTGTTAAAGTCATAGAGTGCAAATGGATCTATAAAAAGAAGAGAGATATGGATGGAAATATTCACATCTATAAAGCACGACTTGTCGCAAAAGGTTTTTGACAAGTTCAAGGGGTTGACTACGACGAGACCTGCTCACCCGTAGTGATGCTTAAATTTATTTGGATTATTCTAGTTATAGCTGCATATTTCGATTATGAGATATGGCAGATGGATGTCAAGACAGCTTTCCTGAATGGAAATCTAACTGAGGACATGTATATGATGTAGCCCGAGGGTTTTATCGATCCGAACAATGCTGGAAAGGTATGCAAACTTTAGAAATCCATTTATGGGTTGAAGCAAGCATCTAGGAGTTGGAACATTCGTTTTGATGAAGTGGTCAAAGGGTTTGGCTTCATTAAGAATGAAGAAGAGTCTTGTGTTTACAAGAAGGTTAGTAGGAGCTCTGTAGTATTTCTAATCTTTATTGGGGATGACTTATTACTGATTAGAAACAACATTCCTATGCTTGAGTCCGTAAAGACTTCACTGAAAAATAGTTTTTCGATGAAGGACTTAGGGGAAGCAGCATATATTCTGGACATCAAAATCTATAGAGATAGATCGAGAAGGATTATAGGATTAAGCCAAGATACTTACATTGACAAAGTGTTGAAACGATTCAACGTGGAAGAGGCGAAGAAAGGGTTCTTGCCTATGTCACATGGCATACACCTTAGCAAGACTCAGTATCCTTCGACTCTTGATGAGCGGGATCGCATGAGTAGAGTGCCATATGCTTCAGCTATCGGATCTATCATGTATACAATGATAACTACTCACCCAGATGTTTCATATGTGCTAAGTATGACAAGCAGACACCAGTCTGATCTCGGTGAGAGTTACTGGATGGTGGTGAAAAATATTCTTAAGTACTTCAGAAGGACTAAAGATATGTTCCTCATCTATGGAGGTGAGGAGGAGCTCGTTGTAACAGGTTACACCGATGCTAGTTTCCAAACCGACAAAGACGAGTCAAAATCACAATCAGGATTTGCGTTTACGCTAAACGGTGGTGCTATTAACTAGAAGAGTTCCAAGTAGGAGACGGTGGCTGATTCTATGACAAAAGTTGAGTACATCGCGGCTTCAGAAGCCGCGAAGGAGGGTGTTTGGATAAGAAATTTCCTTATTGAGCTTGGTGTGTTCCCGAATGCGTCTAGCCCATTGAATCTCTACTGTGATAACAATGGGGCTATTGCGCAAGCAAAGGAGCCAAGGAATCACCAGAAGAACAAACACGTAATGCGACGATTTCATCTCATTGAAGACTTCGTTAATCGGGGTGAGATGAAGATATGCAAAATACAGATGGATTTGAATATTTCTGATCCGTTGACAAAGCCTCTCCCGCAGTCTAAGCATGATGCGCACATAAGAGCTATGGGTATTAGATATCTTCTAGATTGACTCTAGTGCAAGTGGAAGACTGTTGGAGGTATGCCCTAGAGGCAATCATAGAGATGATGATATTCCATTGCATCCATGTTTTATATGTATTCCTTGAATATCATTAAAGGCTACTTGAATTGATTTGCAATTATGTGAATTGTGTGTGAAACTCTTTACTTGTATGGTTATTCTAAAAGTTGTCCCTAGTCGGAGTTCATGTGAGGACACACATGAATATTAGACTAGCATATGTATTAGTTGATGGCTATGTTTCACAAGACATGGACATGGAGATGTCAAACTAATAATGTGGGCACGTGTAGAGACATGTGCTAGGACTAACCCAACACGAGTTACATAGTTCTGTCTTTACACAACGTGTACACTTTGTCCTTAGACCTGAGACTGTTGCATGTACTCAAGATGTGGATCGACTTACTTAGGGACTATCAAACGCTACACCGTAACTGGGTAGTTATAAAGGTAGCTTTCGGGTTTGTCAAGAATCATGTTGTGAGGCATGGTCAGTCAAGATGGAATTTGCCCCTCTCTATTTGAGAGAGATATCTCGATGCCCCTCGAGTGATCGGATCCGGAAATGCATGACCATGCTACGTGAGGTTAAGAGTTAACCTAGAAAGGAATTCCGAATCACAGCATCGAGGAAGAGTGGTCGGCTTGGAGCTAGACCGAATATCATGAGGCAAAGGGAATAGCATGTATGTGATGTTGTAATGGTTCATCCGATATGATCTTCGTGTGCGTATAGGAGTTAATATGTCTCGCTAGAGGGCGCTACTAACTATTGGCCGAGTAGGAGTACTCGGGCCATATCTATACGTATATGAACCTATAGGGTCACACACTTAAAGGGCTGGAAGCCCAATTCGGATATGATCTGAATTTGAC
The DNA here is from genome assembly GCF_000263155.2 of Setaria italica. NCBI lineage: Eukaryota > Viridiplantae > Streptophyta > Magnoliopsida > Poales > Poaceae > Setaria > Setaria italica. The sequence continues at coordinate 27,191,247 of NC_028455.1, read as the reverse complement.
CAGGTTTAGGAGTACTAATAGGCCTCGGACCCAGAGGCCCGTTAGGAACCCCTATATATGAGGGGTAGAGGGCGCCCTAGGGTTTAATCCCTTTTCACACCAGCAGCAGCCGCGCCTCCCACGCCCTCGCCTTGTTGCAACTCGCGGACCTAGCAGTCCGACTTGCGACGCTTCCTCCCCGCACGTGTGGATACCTTGGAGGTGTTGCATTTGCAACACTTGGACGAGCCGCTGCACCAGAGCTCCGACAAGGAACCTGACGAGCCGACGACGAGCCTGACGAGCCACGGCACGAGGAGGGAGTCGCTGCACGTGGACGAGCTGCTGAGGAGCTGCTCGACGTCGACGTGTTCAACTACACTGCGTCGACATATGATCGACTTCGCTGCCTTGATGCGTATCTACAACTTCCGCACCTGTGCGTTGAGTGGTAATCCCGTGATCTATAACGATAGTTTTTCTCTTGGTTTATGCGGTAGAAATTTTGTTTTGCGTTAGCATAGCCTACCTCGTATCCCAATAGAGGCATGGTGTAAAGATCGCTGGTGCTATTGCAACGAAGAATCACGCGTCTGGTCAGAAAATCCTTGATAGAAAACCAAAAGCATCAAACTCTATGGTGCAGTTATTGCCCGTAGTAAACTGACGAACAGAAAGCAGATTACGAATCAGAGAAGGAACAACAAGAACATTATTATGATGAAAGTGAGAGGTAGGGGTGGTAAGGGTGGAGTTGCCACGGCACGTGACAGCAAGGGTATGACCATTACCAATAGTAATGGAGCAGTGAGAGGGAGGGAGTCGGGAAAGAAGAATACCATCCGAGGATGACATGTGGCCGCAGGCACCTGAGTCAACCACCCAACCACTGTTCTGCAGTGCCATCTGGATCAGGGCAGCAACCAGACCCACCTGGTCCCAGGTTGATGCCTAAGTGGGCACCTGAACAGGGGCGTAGGTGGCGTGAGCCTATAGAGGGGGGCCGAGGAGACCAGGGGCGCTAGCGTGCTAGGCCCCACCGCCCGACGGATGCTAACCGCAAGCCTGCTGGAAGCCTGTGGTGCCGTAGGAGCCGGCCCCTAGACTGAAATAGAACCACGGGCCGGTGGGCCATGAGGGCCCACCGCCATGAGAGCTACCGCCGCCAGGGGACGCCTGGAAGCCGCCGCCGCCCTTCTTCAATCACTTCTTCTTGCCGCCACCGCCGCCAGTCTGGATAGAACCAGACACCGGGTGACACCCGCCCGTACAACCGGAGGACGAAGATGATGAGGAGGTCCTGGCGAGGAGGGTGGTGGAGTTGGAGATCTTCTCGTCATTGGTGAGGCGAAGTTCCTTTAGGGCGAGTATGTCCCATGCCTGGGTGAAGGACGGGAAGCCGGTGGTGGAGTTGGCGATGTCGTCGGCGGTGTTGGAGAAGCACGGGTTGAGGCCGCGGAGGAGGTTCAGGACAAGCAGGGAGTCCTGAAAGGGATGGCCGACGTCGCGGAGGGTGTCGACGAGGGTTTTCATGCGGCTGCAGTACTCGGCCATGGAGGAGTCGCCCTGCGCCATGGAGTGGAAGTCATGGCTGAGAAAGATTGCCCGGGACTGCTTGTTGGCACGAAAGAGGCCCTCAATGGCGAGCCAAAAATCTTGGGAGGTCTAATCGTTGTCGGTCATGGCGAGGTCGAGGGCGGAGTCATCGACGAAGCCGAAGAACCAGGAGTGGACGCACCAATCCGCTTGATCCCAGTCGGGGTCCTAGGGACGGGACACCACCGTGCGATCAATGTTCGACTTGAGGCTGAACTTGTCGCACATGGATTTGAAGAAGGACGCCCATCTGGAGTAGGCATTAGACTTCATCATCAGTGTCACGGGGACGTGAGACTTGATGGAGACGGTGGCGTAGAGGTGGACGGCAGGCGGCGGCGCCGGGTACACGATGAAGCCACCACCACCATTGCCGAGCACGTCGCCGGCAGGAGGAGCTTGGGGCGCACCGCTAGAGGAGCCGTCGGTGCTAGGTGACGGCATAGATGCACCACTGTTGGCAGCAGGGGGCGGTCCAGGAGGCGGCATAGGATTAGTAGCAGGAGCGGTGGTGCCGCCGGACATAGAGGAGTCGGTGGAGGACATGGCGCACGACTGGAGGGGGAGCCGGTCAAGGGACCGGTTGGGAAGCCGGTCGGGGGGGGGGAGGAGGAGCCGGTCAGGGAGGTGCAGTGGAGGGTGGGTGGCGGCAGCGTAGCATGGGGGTGCCACCTAGGGTTGCGCGGAGCAGGGGGAAGGTGCAGGGAGAGGAGGCCCACGATCTTAATCTCGTGTACCATATAGAGAAGTCGATGGGAAAACACCACGCACCCTAATGAGGGGGGTTGACCTCTATATATATGGCCAATATGGCTTGGAGTAAAAGGAATAATCAAGTGTACAAGGAAAAGATAAATACATCCTAACACATATATCATCCTACAACACCCTACAGCATTGCCCCTTTTCCAGAACTGTTGGATCTAAGGATCCGGAAATTGAATTTAGCGATCCGATGAATTTGTCGCTCATCTCCACCTTCCACCCGTGCTATGTCCCAACCCAGGTACCCAAACATCCTAGAGCGGTCCTTGCGGGTGCGGTGGCAAAGGAAGTTGGCAACGACGGGGAGGTGGATGATAGCGTGCGGGCATCCTCAGGCGGTGGCATCGTCGGAGCGGGGGGAGTGGAAGCGTGACCTAGCTGGCAGCGGCAGTGATTGGAACTGGGGTTAGGAGGTGTGGTCCACTGCCCACACTGCACCGCGTCGCACGCCGAAGTCGCTGACCCCCAACCGACCGGTCCACGCCCGCCTCCCTTCCCTTCCTCTCCCTCGACCGCCACCTCACGCCACCCCCAACCACCCTATCGGCTATGCCCTCCCACCATCACGGGGCGCGGGCCCTAGCTCATCAGATCTCCCAACCTCCCCCAGCGATGAACCCACCCCCGCAATTGGATAAGCTCGGGGTCACACGGTCACCCCCAGCTCTCCTCGGGCCGCTCGCTTGCGGCCGCGCCTCCCCATCCCACGGGTGATCCCCCCTCCGGCGGCTCGCAGTTCTGGGGATGGGGCTCTTGATGGCGGCCGCGGGCGACAGGGTGCAGCTGTGCGTCGTCGACCTCCGGAGGGGGCAGCAGGAGGGCCAGGAGCTCGACAAGATCCTCTTCTTCCACCCGTCGACTGGCCCATCCTGATCCAGCTCTTCCGTCATCGGGTTCTGGTGATGGGGGATTGTCACTTTCTAACTTTCATGAGAAATTTCAAAATTTGAGACCTAATTCGAGCACCTCACTGCTCTTGACACCTAATTTGTGAGCCTTTTGAAATTTGACACCAAGCACACAAATTCATTCAATCCAAGGGACTCCTATTTTCTTCATTTTCTCTCTTTTCCTTTTCATTTCTGCCTATTGTCACAAGTCGCATGATGAAAATACCCCTAGCTCATCTCTTTAACCACACGCATCTTCTCCTCTCTCTCATGCATCCGAGCCCGTCCTCTGTCTCTCTCAATGAAGAACCCTAGCCGCCGCCGCCGCTAGTGCTTGGCTGGCCGAACTCGAACGGCAACTTTGGGCGTCCAGAGTAGCGTGAACGAGCACGATGATCCTCTTCAAGATTCCTCCTGGGTAATGCAGCAATCCTTAATCCCTTTCCTCTCAAGTTGTCTATTTGAATTGGGAAGATGCATCCATGATCGAATAGACGATTAGGATACGGCTGAATGATACGTATGCTTGTGTTTTTTGTTGGTACTCATTATGATCGATCTGGATGCAGCATTTAGATTGTGTGTTTAGATTTCTTAGTTCTCAGCCAAGCTAGTTGATGGAAACTGTGTTGATGTGCCACGGAAATATCATGAGTGAATTGTTGACTATCGCTATTGTAACTTGGAGATGATAGAGAAGGAAGTGGCAGAAAGGGTGGATTGGGGAAGCTGCCAGTGGCTTAGAATTTGTGAATTTGACATAGGCAGTGTTGGAGAAAGGGAATTGGTGGATGATAATGCTTTAGCATGTGCTTTTTCTTAATGGAAGATAGATCATAAGCTATTTTTGTTTGTGGATGTTGAGGACAGACCTCTGGATTTGGTTTCTATGTCATGTGTTTCAGAGGTAGTAATGGGCAATGAAGTCATAGATGTTGTTAGTGGACAAGTAAATTCAAGCAGTGAGCCTCATGTAATTGATTGGGACAGTCTTGAGATAGTTCCAATTGCAGAAGAGCATATAGGATCTGCAATTACATTAATGGATGAAGATGCTACGTATGAATTTCTTGGTCTTAGAGCAGAGGATGAGAGGGCAGAGAAAGAAAAGGTAGCAGCAGAAAAGGAGAATGAAGTTGCTGGTGATGTAGACCTAGAAGGTGCAGCATTGCCAGTTGATGATCCGATCCCTAGGGAGGAAGCTATTGGTTATGATAGGGATGACCTCCAATGCAACTTGTATATTACTATTTGTGTTGGACTTTAATTTCAACTACAAATATGTTGCAAGAAGAGCCGTGCCAAGCCAAAAGGAAACCCGGTTCAGGGAAAGCTGAAGTAGGTACTAGTACACCCAAAAGATAGAAAGTTGCAGTGAATGAAACTGCATTGAACACTACTCCTGAAATGAATACTAGAAGGCAACTGGCATTGAGCAAGGAAGCTAGAGTAGGGATAATTCAAGAGGTGAACACCACCACTACTATGGAGGTCATCACAACTATGGAAGTTACTACTCCAATTAAGAAAAAGAGAGCTGTCAAGAAGAAGCTCACTCCAAGGAAGGCAAACAACTGAAAGCCATGATGGAACCTTGTAATGATATTCAGGAAACTATGGACCTGTATGCATGCTTTTGTATTAGTATTTATCTTAATTGCTGGAACTAAAACTCCATTTGTATGATGTATGCATTTCGGGACAAGCCTACATGGCTGAAATGTATGGATATCTCGATTATGTGAACCTGTTCAACTCAATTTGCTTATCATTGTTATATCTGTGTTGTTTCATCCCTCATATTACTGTTGTAAGGGTGAATGCTGCCAAAATTTAAACAAGAAATGCAACATCTCATGCAACAATTTCTGGTAAAAAGAAGGTGCATTTCATTTCAGTGAGGACAGATACAAGATCATTTCAGTGCATACAAAAGGATGCCCAAAAATAGAACAAATAAGTTCAAGCATCCAAGAACAACACAACACCAATTGATTCTAGGTTCTCTTACTGCTACATGCTCCTTTATCTCTTGAAATCCTAGTCTCAGATCCTCAATTTTTTGTAGCAGCTCTACTACGGCATCCAACAAAGAGGTTGAACCTAAATAAACCTTATACTCATCCTCAAACTTATACATAGGGCATGATGTAGGATCCTGCAAAACACACAACCATGCAATTCCACCCAACAATTGGATTAATTGGCCACCAAATCTACTAAAGGGGAAAACATATATGTCAATTGCAAGGAATCACTTACATTTCGAAAATTCCTTGGGCATTTGAAAAAAATGCCTGCCCAGGTTCTTGTGAGAGTTCATGATGGTTAGCACAACCAACCTCACGTCCTTGCAGTAGGGGCAAATGATCAACGGTAGCCCGGTCACCTCATCGACCACGGGTGCAGGAACAACAGCAAGCGGTTGCGGCTGTGCTGGTGGCGCAAGAGCAGCCTGCTATGGGTGCGGCCTAACCCACAAGAGCAGCCTGCTGTGCTAGTGGCGCAAGAGCAGCTTCGGTGGCCCCTCGCGTGCGCAACCTTGAGGACGACGCCTGCGACATCGCGATGCAGGAGAGCTGCAAGGTGAGTGAGAGAAGGCGGGTGGGCGTGCCGGCGACGGCAAGCAGAAGGACTAGCGGTGGCGACGGCGGCAGGAGGTGACGGCGGCTGAAAGAATAAGCGGCGACGGCGAGAGCAAGATGAACTTGCGGCTCTACTTGCCTGTGTCATCATCGACACATATTAGGATATGGCCAGGGGCATTTTCATCTCATGACTTGTGAAAGTAGGTAGAAATGAAAAGGAAAAGAGAGAAAATGAAGAAAATAGGAGAGAGTCCCTTGGATTGAAGGAATTCGTGTGCTTGGTGTCAAATTTCGAAAGGCTCGCGAATTAGGTGTCAAGAGCAGAGGTGCTCGAATTGGGTGTCAAATTTCAAAATTTCTTGACTTTCACAAGGTCGTCTCTTGCTGGCTCACATAACTGTTTTTTTTAAAGTTATACCATGCCCACGCATTTTACTGGCTCCCCACACTCAAATGTTTGCTTCTCTCAGCTCCCCCCTTCTTCTCTAGCTCCGGCGAGCCCCGACAAGCTCCGATGATCTTTTAGGGTTCGGGGTTTAGGGAGGGGGTGTACCTATCTCCAGCGGACCTAGAGGAAGCTTTGGGCAGCAGGGTAGCAGGCGGGGGTGGCGGTAGAGACGGCGGCGAGGCGGGGCAGCGATGGATCCCCGGTTGGGCAGTGGAGGGACGGGGGCGACCATCGACTAAGAAGACGACCGCACGTCAAGAGGTGGTCGAGACGGCGGCGGCATCTCTGGCGGTGCCAGCAGCCCAAGACGAATAGGGCAGCAGCGAAGACGGGGGCGAACGGTGGAGGGGCATCTCCGGTGGCGGCAGCGGGTGTGGATGGAGGAGGGATGTGGGAGGTGGGGTAGTGGAGGGAGGGTGGGCCTCGCCGTCCCAGATAGCGCCGGCGAGGCAGCGAGGAGGTAGCGGCTGGCGGTGGCGGGGGCTCGCTCGGGGTCGGGGGTGACAGGGAATGGATAAGGTAGGGCTGAGGGGTGGAGGAAGTAAACGAGAAGGCTGATTCGATCTGCACCGTTGATTCCGGATCGGACGGTCAAAAATTTCGAGCGGGGGAGGGATCTTCTACACCAAATGTGGTTTAGACAACCTTTTTTATAAAGGTTCGCATAACTGTCTCGAGCGGATTTTCTATTTGACGACCTTCGACCTGTCATATTCCTGAAGGCTGAAAGTTAGTTCAAGAGAATTCATACTCATCTTTTTTTTTCTGCAAAAAACACACACTACAGACACATACGTTTACATAAACGTACTCATCTTCGTGGAGTATCCCGAGCCCAAAGTATGATATCCGTAAGATGCATGTTGATGCAGATTGGGCATTCAATGGGAATCAAAGTTGATTTAGTTCTGTTTCGCTTCAAATGGTCGGTGAGTAATTTTGCAGCGTGAGATCCAGCTTAAATTTTCAAGCAATTCGTTTAAAAAAAATCAAGCAACAACAAAATTAAAACCTGTTCTGAACTTACTAAAAGCTCAAATGTTTGTTCCTATGAGATCCTAGTGGTTAAAGGGATTGTATATGCACATTTTGCATCTTACATTTAAGTAGCAACAGTTGTACAACATCGGTTTGTTTCGTTGAGATTTCACATATTCTAGTAGATCTCTGAACAACTACACTCCTTTGAACATTGATATTGGCGTCACAATGATATGTATTTAGCCAAGACATGACCCCTTTCCTGTTTAAGAAAGTAATGTTATGTCTTTGTATTAATTATTTTTATATAGTGATTTAATTTTGATTAAGAATATTTATTTTGTTCCTCGGAGCCAGAGCCAAGGAAGCCATTTTTCTCAGCTTTACCGGACTCCTCCACTCAGCTAGTTGGTTGTAGCACCATAGTTTGCATCCTGGCTTCATGCTATAATGCCACACGGTGTCACACATTGTCGCTACAATTGTTGTGTCAGTGAAGCCGAAGTTGGCAGAGTTCTCCCAAACACAGCCTAACTTTCATTCGACATGCATACTGTTATCAGAATCATACTCTTGTTCTTCGTCTTGCTCATAGCATAACCAGTAGGGATTAGAATTAAGTGGCAGGAAACAAGAACGGCCTTGGTGACGCACGACACATTAAAGAGTACATATGCCACGGCAGAACACACCTAGAGAGCGACATTGGAGGCTGGACAAAAACCATATGTAGTCAACAACAACAAGAGGCTTATCTAGCTAGAACCAGCTATAATAAAACGAGATATAGGCGAATGCCCCGTGAGAAGAGTTTGTTCGCATGTCGTAGGGTGCAATGAGTCAGGGTATCTCCGTATCTTTGGCGATGCCACATATATGGATGGAGCTGCAATAATGAGCTGTGAAAAGGATGGCTCCATATGTATCGACTATAGCAATACTACTAGAAAAATTGCCTCTAGTATCGGTCCATAACCTCCCTCTAGTACCGGTTGTGCAACTGGTACTAGCAAACCGGTACTAGAGGGGGTCCTTTAGTACAGGTTACTAGAGGATATTAAAAATTAAAAAAATTAAATCCTAGCCTGCACCCCCGCCCCCGCTCCGGCACCCCGCCGCCGACCCCTCTGCCCCCACTGCCACACCGCCTGCCGTGCCCCGGCTATGGCCCCGCCGCCACCGCTCCGCCCCCGCCCGCCGCCTCCACTTCCGCCTCTCTCCGCCCTGCTGCTGCTGCTCTGCCTCCACCTCCGCCACCCAGCCGTCGCCGCCCCTTCCGCCGATTGAAGTCGCCACCACAACACGATGGCCACCGCCAGCCGTGGCCGCCACGCCTCGATGGCCGCCGCCACCACTCCTCGCCTCAGGCATGAGGTGAGGGGCAAGCAGAGGGGGAGGAAAGGGGAGACCGGGGAGGAAGGGAGGGAGGAGGGAGGTGGAGGAGGAAGGAGAGGGAGGCCGGCCGGGTTGTTGGGAGTGAGGGAGGTGGAGGGAGAGGGAGAGTGCGGGAGAGGATAAGGAGAGGCCTACGCTGAGGAGAGGATAAGGAGAGGGAGAGGTGCGGGAGAGGCTCTAGTACGGGTGGGAAGCCCACCCGGTACTAAAGGGATAGCCTCTGGTACCGGTTGTTGCCCCCAATCGGTACTAGAGGGTAGTGCCACACTAGTACCGGATTGGGGCAGCAACCGGTACTAGAGGGTACCCCCTATAGTACAGGTTGTTACCACCAACCGGTACTAGAGGGTGGGGGTGGCACATTAGTATCGAGTTGGGGCAGCAACCGGTACTAATGTGCACCCTTTAGTACCAGTTGTTGTCCCCAACCGGTATAAATGGGTTCACAGGGGGTGCTCCAGGGACTATCCGTTAGATCTGGTACTAATGCTAATATTAGTACCGGGTCTAAACCAAACCGGTACAAAGGCTCGGGACGAGAGGTCATATTTCTAGTAGTGCAACTGGAATGATATATTAATGGGTCAAAATGGTACTAGGACACACTTTACTGAACGAATATGGAAAAAGCTAATCTGTGCTTAGGTGTTTGAGAGCTTTCCCGGCACCTAATATTTGCTGATGCAGCCACACCATACATATATACAATCAGAACCTCCAGCCATCTTCCTTGACCATAGCAAGCTCCAGGCATCCTCCTCGACCACGGCGAGTCTCCAATGACCCAGGTTAGTGTTTGGGGTAGGGGATTTCGAGGGAGGAATGACTGCAGAAGGAGGTCAACGATGGTAGGTCTATTCGGCAGCGGTAGCGGATGTGAGGGAAGTGAGTCAAGAAGCGATGGCGTCACCAGTCAGGAAGTGGTGGGCAATTGGTGGGCGTTATCGGGATGGGGACGACGACGATAATGGCTGTTGGGCAAGGAGGAGGTTGCCGCGGGCTGAAGCTCGACGCCGATAGCCACCATAGTGGAGCTCCAGGAGATCCTACCCAGCTGTGTTGGGCCAGTGGCACATGGAGCGGTGATGGGGCATGGGGGCTCATAGAAGAACGGCGTGTGTGTGTGTGTTGCTGCTCGAGGTAGAAAGAAATAGGATTGTCGTTGGATTTTTGTTCGATGGCCTAGAAAATTGAGTGCTACCATCCCATAAAACCCCGAGTGCTGATCTTATTACGGCACACAAACCGGCAATACTACGGTGGAGAAAAGAAAATGCAGGTGCCGTGCGCCCGCCTGCGAGCGAGTGGTGGCAGCTGCTGATTGGTTGGTTGCACCAAGCTCCAGCCAGTCTCCATGGATGCAGCATGCAGCTAATTGGTTGCCTGACACCATGGTCAGACTAGCTCTACGCATGCAGAACCCACCACCGAGCTAGGCTCCCGGGAACGCAGATAAGGTCCGTTTCCCGGGGCCTGCAGATAAGGTCCGTTTCCCGGGGACTGGCTCGATGGACGCGGGTGGCTACCGGCAAATGAGCGTATTACAAGTCATTAGTGTATATTAAGGGGTATTAATATTTTTTAAAGGTGATTAAGGTTTAATGAGGTAAACTAAGAACTTTTAAAATATGCTTACACACAATAAATATCATAATAATATTTGTCTATAATATTTTATCTCATGCCAGATGTACTCATGCGAGCAACCAAACAACTTCTGTCCATAGCCTGTCCGGATGAATGCAGGCAACTAATCAAAAACTCAGGTAGCCCGGCTAGCGGGAGCCTGGCTTAAGATACGAGAACTCGATAGGCTAAGCAGGAATCAGACCCCTGAGTCCCGGGTGGTTTGGGTGCCGGGGAATTGGCCGGGCCGCGAGTGCTCTGGCCGGGCATTGGGCTCACGGGAGAAAAAACCTGTGTGCTCCCCATGCGCATTGGGCTACATCAGAATTGAGCTGGCTGGCTGATGATATGGGCCGACTCGAACGCATTCCGGCATAGCATTGCGAGACTTTGCAAGCGTTTAAAATGCTTTACTGCACGATCGGGTCGGGGGTACTATACCTACTGTGCCGCGGCAGCTAGAGTAGTGAGTAGTGACCACGCATTTAAATTAGCAACTTCTTTGCTCTGATCTGATCCCTTGGGATTTAAAGTTTGTCCCGAAAACAAATCATTGCTGCCCGTTTTAGCATGCGCATGTGTCAATTAGCACCAAATTAATATAGCTAATAAATAGAGGCAAGAAATGAATTTGTCTTAGAATTTCTAGAATGACATGTTTTTTTTAAGGAGAGAGTAAATCGGTAATACAATAGCAGTTTTGATGGTGATGGTGAAAAGTTCTGAACCAATGCAATACAATATAATAGGGATCGAGATCAGGTGCAGTGGTAACTGCTACTATAAGAGCCTGTTTGGAAAAAGCAGAGGAACGGTAAAAAAACACAGGAAAGAGATTTGGAGAAAGTGGCAATACAGAAGAATGAGAAAACGGATGTGCGTTTGGAACGAAGGAATCGAAACATAGGAATTGATACTACTTTGAACTAAAGAGAAACATCTATATCATCTGCAATCAATTAAAATCACCTACAGTTTTGGAAACGAGGATGCAGACCCCACAAGTCAGCTACAACAGAGCTCTTCTATGGTCACTGTCTCCTACTCTTCTCCGTTCAGACTATGTAAAAAAATGAAAATAAATCCCCTCTCGGTCTTATCGCTTCCCTGGCCATCTCTTTCATGGCCGTTTCTCTCTCTCATGTGCCTTCAGCCTTCTCGGCTATGCCGTCGTCTTCCTCCGCCTGCTATCCTTTTCCTCGGTCTCCAGCCCTTGCGTAGAGTGTTCTATCTGTCGCCGCGGCGAATCACGTGGCCGCCGAGCTCCATCCATGCTGCAGCTTCATACATCAGCTATGGCGCAGTGGCGACGCAAAAAAAAATTAAAAAAAATCTATGGCGCAGCGGCGACACACTGGTAAGCAAGCGGCTAATCTTCTAATTCTCACGCCGCACTTTGCCTCGGGCTTCCACGAAAACTTTGGATCAGACTGGATGTTTTTATTCGTGTGAAATCGATCTCCACGAGAGCCTTTCCTCTTGTTTGCCTTTTCATACCTTTTTTATAGGGGTAATCAATTAGGGAATAATTGGAGCCCAGACTGGTTTGGATGGTTCAGATGAGGCTGTCTCTAGCTCCCTCTGTTCCAAGTTATAAGTCATTTCTTGGCTATCTCAAATTTAACCAAATTTATATAATAATTTGAAAAGTAAAGGGATTTTCGTGTTAAACTTTTAAACATGTCCATATTTAAGAAAATTTCATGATTTGAGATAAAAACTAAAATATATCTTTACAAGAAAATACCAAATCCAAGGGGAGGGTGGATTGTGCCATTATCTAGGTTTAATTTAATTTTAATAAAATATAAATTTGTAGAACAATCATGATAATTAGCATGTAACCACTTTACCAATGCACCAACATGGACCAAAAATAATAAGATAGTTTTGAGATAGCGTAACAGTACATCCTTCCCAAATGGATATCCAAGTCATAATCACCCTATAACTCATTAGGTGTTTCAACCTAAAGTGACATACGAACTAATCATAATCACCCTATAACTCAGTAGGTGTTTCAACCTAAAGTGACATGCGAACTAACTAGTCAAAACATTTGTGTTATGTATGAAAATATATTTTTTACATTCACTATATAACATTTATATTCAAGTGTAGAAGTTTGAAATAATTTTGAACTCATTTAGCAAGTATTTAAATTGTTTGAAATTTAGTGAAAACTCTATGCTGGCGGGTGCTTACAGATCGTCTGTGATGGCGAGCGCTAATGTCACCTACCAGCACAGCTCCAGCTGGCCGGCAACGTTAGCGCCCGCCAGCACTGATGCCTTCCTATAAAGGCCGGGGGAGCGCCTGAAATTTTCTAAGTCTTGATGTTGTGAACGGAAATCACACTGTGCATTCCTTTTTTCATCTGAAAACTCTAGATGATTGGCATCGAAGGTCCTCCACTGGCGAGCATCGGAAGGATGTCGAAACTTTCCATCAGCTTTTACTAGGCGATCAGCATGCCAAGTCATCAGTTCAGTGATCTTTAAGTTTGAGAACAAACGCTTCAGACGGTTCACCACCGACAAGTACCACATCAGCAAGGCAAGGACTCTACGTTGAGTCGTCGTGTCAGTACCTATACAGGACTCATCCTCCACTTAAGCACTAGTACTTTTCTTTGCACCCTTCTTCCTCTTATTCCCAATGGAGGAACCGGCACGGTCCTCAGGGAAATTGACATTACTTTTGTAACAGCTAGCATCGCAATTTGGATACTTTTCCAATGTTGCGTACTCACCGCGGTACAATATGCAGTGGTTCCTACATGCGTGTATTGCACATGCATCTTCAATGGATTGATAATCTTTTTTGCTTCGTATGTGTTTTTTGGCACAAAGTTAGGCTTCGGGAGCAACTTGCCCAACAAAGTAAGGAGATCATTTAAACTATTGTCTGACCAGCCGAATTTAGCCTTCAGGATCAGAAGATGAAGGACGAAACGCAACACTGTCCACTCCTTCCCACATCCCTTATACATACGGTCCTTTGCTGCCTTCTTGAGTGCCTTAAAATTCTCTAACCCTTTAGCACTCCTTAGCAACACTTCCGGTTCAATGTGGCGCAACATATCCTCCATGTCAATATCACGTTCCTCGTCCACCTGTGGTTCCACACGTGCATCTGTTTGATCAACATTTTGATCTCCACGGTCATAATCATCATCCATCATAATATGATCATTTTTGTTTGCATCATCACCACCCACTTCATCAAAGCTAGTATCGATGTCTGTGTTGTTGAAAGTACCTCCTGCCTCACCATGGTGGGACCAAATTGTGTATCCATCCACAAAACCTCACTTTATCAAATGCCTCTTGATGACATAAGTATCCTCCCATACAATATTGTTGCTACAGTCAAAATACGGACAACGTATTTGTTTTGTCTTGCAAATGCGAGCGTGCTTCTCTGCAACCTCCACAAACTTTGATACCACTGACATAAATGTATGTGAATGTCTCCGTATGCCATACATCCATACTCTATGATCCATCTTTAACAACCTATGACAATAATTCTATGTTATATTAACTAATTTAATGAGCTATGGGTTGCAATTCTATAAACTCAATTAAATTATGGATGTAGTAACTAATAAGTAGGAACAAATATAATAAAAAATAATTATATATTACCCTAAATGAAACTCAATTAAGTAATAATTAATAAGTAGAAGGAAAAAATCAAACTCAATTATATATTAAATTCAATCAAACTCATTTCTATATTACATTAAAATGACAAGCATAGCATTGTAATGGTTATAATATGATTATAGAATTTTATTTACAAAAATAATCCATCTCTAGTTATTCTCTCTCTCTCCCCTCCTCTCTCTCTTCTAGGTCTAGATCTAGATCTAGATGACAACCTAAAAGCTAGAAATGATGGATAGAAGTTGAAAAAAAAGGTTGGAATGGCACAAACTTACCTTTTATAGCCACCTCCTCCAAAGAAAATGAGCAAAACCTTCCCCCTTAGATTTGGTATTTTTGGAGCTTTTCCCGAACCCTCTCGGGCAAGCTCCAAATGGAAGGTTGGCTGGGGAAGAAGCTGTTCGTGGCTTTATCTGGGCAGCATTTGTGCTGGTAGGCACTAGCCCGGCGGCCCCGATCACCATTGTGCTGGCGGGTGCCAATTCTGCTCGCCAGCACGCTAATTTCGACGTGCCAGCACAAATTATTTCTAGCATAGTGTAGGCTAGGTTTCAATTCGAAGCGCTAGTTGGCTATTGGACGGCAGATGTTTCCACTACTGCCTAAGTTGCAGTAGCAGTTATAACTGCACACGATCCAGGTCCATATAATAGATATGTCCGAATACCAGAATAGAAGTTGGGGATGGAATCTGGAAATCCTATCCATCTTCCGGAAGATATATTCAACTCATCTTCCGCTGTTTAAGATTGGTGCAAACACCAACCAACGCATGAGATCATAGGTGAGGGAGAGAGCACAGTGAGCATGCATGGCTTTGGGGTGGACCTTGACACGTGTCAGCATTTAGTTTGCTCCTTTGTATGGGTGGGACGGTGATAATCCTTTTTGATTTAAAACTTTGATCTCATTTTTTTATCAAACCGTAAATGTGTTTTGGATTCCATTTAAACTACTATGTTCCTGAGAATTAATAATGTAACACAATGAGATCCAATATGACTATGTTTTGCTGTATTTTTAAAAATCAGCATTTTAAATGAACTATCTCAACATTTTCAACTAAAAAAGTTGGTGAATGTTAAAAAATGTTGAGCCAAAAAATGTTGGTGAATGCAAAAAAAAGTTGGTACATGTAAAAAAATATTGAGCAAAAATACTGGTGAATGTAAAAAATGTTAGAGAAAAATGTTGGTACATATATAAAATGTTGGTCAATGTCAATAAATGTTGGTGATAATTTTTTTAAAAAATGTTGATGAATGAACAAATATTGATAAATATCTAAAAATTTTAAAGAAAAATGTTGTACATGGATTTAATATGAGCTTTAAAGATACATTACTTATCTACTTCCGATAGGCATATAGGAGCCCCCGATGGAATCTCCGGTGCCTTGCTGATTCCACGGTCCAAAGTTTCTTCACTTTTAGTGGGTGTAGTTTAACTGTCCAAAGTCAAATTTTTACCGTAAATTCTTGACATTTTTAGTGGCTCAGGACATCGAAACTTATTTATGTGCCAAAGTACAAATGAACTTGCATTCTGGTTAGGAGGAGTAGCTTGTAGCTAGGAGAGAAATGCACAATGGGCACGCATTCAAGCTTTAAGGGGCAGTCTGGAGGAACTCTCACCGGCTCGGGCTATACTCACATATAGATATTGTAGCATGTTCTTACCTAGTTCATTCATTTTCCTTCATCCTCCCTAGTTCATTTGTCTTCTCAGTTTGTGCAACAGCTACACACTACTCTGCAAAAACAGTGTCATTACAGTGTTTTGGAAGAGGAGCTAGAGCCCCACCAAAGATGGCCTACGTGAGTTTGATGCTTCTTTGTATATTATACAACAGTTACAAAACAAATATCACAGCTTATTTACTCACGTGAAATAAATTATGAAAAAAACTATCACGATCGACTATATGTGTCAAAAGTAAATTTTTCGGATGAATTATACGGGTGTAAAGAACTGCACTGTTTACCATGTTATCGGATATAAATTTTCTACTGTCCTTGAAAAGGCACCAAGACATAACACTGAAAGGTAGTACTAAAATTAGGTTCCTACCTTAGCTACCAGACATTGAAACTCCGGGCCCAAAACCATAAACTTAGTATGATCTCTTAGTAATAACATTATTGCAAGGACTACAAAATCTCTATAGATAAGAACTTTTCATGAAGATAGTTGAGCTAATTACTTAACTGTTATCTCTGCATCTAGAGATCTCTCCCGATACTTACTTTAATAAAAATTCACATGCCTATTTTTTTAAATAACGGTAATAAAAAAGTGAAAAGGGTCACACCGTGATGCATGAATGAGCAACAGCACTAGACGCGGCGTGGTCCAAGCCATCCCCATCTACACGGGGCCAAAAGGCCCCATGCAAATGAATGTAGCATGGCGCTAGGCAGGGAGGAAAGGAGAGAAAGAGAGAGATCTGACAAAACATTCAAGTGGGCACAGTAACATCACACAGATGCTACACAGAACATGCCTTTATTTCCTTTATTTTCTTTGTGCTGTTCCCATCTTTTTTGCCCCTCTCTCTCTCTCTCTCCCTCCCTCTCTCTCTCCCCCTCTCTCTCTCCCTCTCCCTCCCTCTCTCTCTCTGATGTGGTACTGGTTACACTGAGCAGAAGAGCCGACAAAGCAAGAGAGAACGATAGAATGACATCAATGAGGGGACAGACAAACATGCACCACTGCTAAAATGATTTTGCAATCCATTGCTTTATGATTGGGCTGCCTCTTTTTTGCCATCCTTTTCGTCCTTTTTGTTTTGCACCACTTTAATTTATCCTATTGCTTCTGAAAAGGGATAATTGTGAGATGGTAATAATATGGTCAATATTCTGTTTGGAAGAGTATGAATGCTTTAGGAAGTTCAGTTCACATATATTTGTACTATATACACATCATAAGGATTTGGTTTCTAACACCACACCGTTTATATAAAAAATGAATGTCCTAAATATTATATTCTCAAGAAGTACTAGTGTAATGTATTGTTAACTGTTAATTATACGACTTTGTGGTTTAGAGTACATGCTTTCAACCTCTGTTCCTTCAACGATCTTTCAAAATTCATAACGTTATCTTATTAAAAGCACGTTTGCTTTGATGCAACGTGAACTCGTTTTCATCAACTACTGTGTTGAAGTATGTGCGAAATCATCCATCTTTTCTACTCATCACATATACCTTTGCAGCCCAATAATATTATTTCAAGTTTGATGCATATAGTAGCTAATGGGTTTCTATATTCTGAGTGGCTCCCTCTAATAGTGCTAGGAAATGATGTGTGGATGGTGCTGTATATAGAGACAACATTACGTGCTGATGGGCCAATGGATCGCTTTCCTTGCCAAATTAATGGCGAGCAGAGTGTAGAACCACAACATGCCTTTGTGTTCTTCATTTGGTGCTTATTCTCTGGTTCTCAACTACAGAAGATGGAACTGTTACACGGTATGCATACATGAAAAATAGATATAATGTTTACGATTTTATACAACAAAATATGTCGTGATATAAATTTGTATTTTGTTGTGCGCCCATATGCACAAAAATATCAAACTAGATAACTCCTGATAACCTTTGTTGTACAAAGTTATTTTTACAATAGTGCGCCTAAAGAGA
The DNA here is from genome assembly GCF_000263155.2 of Setaria italica. Classification (NCBI taxonomy): domain Eukaryota; kingdom Viridiplantae; phylum Streptophyta; class Magnoliopsida; order Poales; family Poaceae; genus Setaria; species Setaria italica. The sequence continues at coordinate 27,173,660 of NC_028455.1, read as the reverse complement.
GAAAAAAAAGGAACAAAACAATTTGGAGACAGCTTTCTTGTTGCCATGCAAATAAAGTTTCTCCCGGTGTTTCATTGCTATACAAATTTATGATGTCTAGAATCAGTTTTACCTTGAACAAAGGACTAACACGTGTGTTGCAATAATTGTGATGAACTCTAATATGCAGATAACATTTTATTTTAATTTATCTAATAGCATAAAAAAGATTCAAATAATTTGAAGACTAAACTAGAAGAAAACAAAAGAAATAAGCATGTGGATACATATGCATTACAAAACAAAAGGAGAAATCATCGTCTGGTCAGATTTCCTTTTTCTTTGTACATGCCACATGATACATTCGTTAGTCACCCACCCCATGATGTACATAATTTTTTAAGCTCCCTTCTCTACATTATCCTCATGAACAAACTACCATATATATACCTTTGTTTCATGTGCCCAAGAAAGGCCAAAAATGTAACAAAAACTAACGGTAAAAAGCCGAACTGCCAAAGCAAGACTATGATGTGTTCTTCTGACCAACACAAAACTAATATCCCATCTTTTGGCTCATCACATTGCTAAAAATCTTGACGTTGCAAAGACCGATTGAAGTATCGTAAGTAGTATATATAGTTGAAGTGTTGAAGTAATATCGAATGCACACGTCTAGCTAGCACTGCTAGTCATGTTCCATACGGTTCCAGTTCGGTCGCCCCAGAGTGAACTCCAGGCTAGGGCTAGGGCAGCTCACTTCATGGTTGGCTACCTGTTGCAAGCCAACAGACCCACAAGGCTCCATATCCTGACGACCAAAATTTACAATCATATTAGTATATATGAAGCGAGAGGCACGAATTGAAGCGAAACAAATGAGATTATTGGTACCTCAATGGTGGATGATATGCCAACTGAATTATGGGTTTCCGCATTGCATGCACCTGGTGGCAACCATTGATCTCTGAAGAGAAGTTTTGTTTGGAAAATTTGTTATTACACCGTATAAGTGTGTGTATATATATATTTTTACTGCATGTACTGCCGCTACCTTTTGCCATGCTTTAAATTAAGAATAGTGAGGGACAGCGATCAACACAAAATGCCTAGGGTCACGTACAGCTCCTTAATTTCTAGCTAGGCAATATGTCATTAAAAGGGTTACAGTGTTGGTATACAATTGTTTTCAGTACATGAACAGCTCCAGTAGTCACATATATAGGAGTTAGGAAATACCATGTGCCTAGCTACTGCGGATTGTGTAGTTCATCTTTTCTAACTGAAAGATGACAATTTTTAAATTTTTTATTGGTGTCACCCTTTTATTGTACTTTGTATTGATTATTAATATTCCTTTTACAGACATAAAGATGTCATATTCTTAACAGAGTTACTACTCCATTTACAAATATCTATCACTTTGGGTTAATTACATAAAGTCAACATGTTTGAACATTGAGTGCCAGTATATCTTGAATATACTAATTAAAATGTTGAAAATGACAGGACTAGATTTGTGTTAAAAGGTGGCTTCCAGATATTATAACTTTACTTAGTATATATATTTTGCACATGTACCATACTATTTGTCAATGATTAAATGATAACTATTTGTGACTAGAGGGAGTAATAAACTATTGAAGTTTTTTCCTTAAGAAATTGGTCAACACACTACAGCCCCTTATTACTGATTGTTGCGACATAATTTCCTCTATCCTACCTATTCATTTTAATATATAATTTGCTTCATTATATGACATGTTTTATTGCTTCCTCAAAATACCAACGAGTTGCCCATGACGTAATGACCTGAACTTTCTTGTCAGAAGCTTAGACCAGTCCTTTCTCTATTACTTACTATGTGGCAAACATATTTCCAATTAAATCGATCACTTAATTATTTGCAAAACACAAATGATTTTATGTGTTCGATGCCATTAAAATAATGTTGTATCATTCTTTCTAAAAATGATTAACAGTATGCAATTATGAATCCTAAATTCCTGTTCCCTCTACTATTTCATTGAAGCTCTGTCTTTTCGTATTTAAAGTACTAATCCTGTTTTGGTATCGTCATGTAGTATAACTCTTAGAGCTTCTTAGGGTAAGCATGTTGCTAGTTTTTTTTTGAAGAAGCATATGGGTTATTATCAGTGAAATTAGAGCAGAACTAATCTTTACATGCCTATATAAAGCAACCACTACACATGTTGTCAAGAAATATATTAGTCCTCGAGAACATTAATATGTGGTGAGATCTAGCGACAGCAGCGGATGCGGACATATTTATGTACATTTTCACCTGACTTTAGCAGGCAAAGTTATATTGACAGCAAATATCATCGATCCTGGAACCGGATGGGCTCACAAGAAAAGGCACGCAGGAGCTCAGAACAAGAACATTATCATGAGAGACAGATCTAGAGAGTGTGTGAAAAGTATACAATAATAATGTACCATAATCCACATGCATAGCTTTCTTTTCTCCTATTTCCTCCTAAATACATACATTTCAAGGGATAATAACATAACACTGGTATTTCTAATTTTGTAATTTCATCAAGCAATGTGAGAAGTGAAGAGCACACGTACAGCCAGCTAACAACAAGAGTACAAGATGCATAACAAGTGCTGGACTTCAGATTTGTAGGTGCATGTGCATGCAAAGTTGTGACTTTGTGAGAGGTCAAAGGCCCCCCTGGTCCCTGGAGCTAGCCGCAGCGACGCAGTGATAAGAAAAGGCAAAAGCAGCAGAGCCTCCTAGAGAGAAAGATGAGAAGAGGACAAGGCCAAATCCCAAGAAACTACAGTACTAGCACAGGCTCTTGGAGATGCCGTTGATGCTGATCAAGTCAATCTCTCTCTGTCTATCCCACCACCGCTGTGTGCATGTGTGTGTAGGGCCTAACATCTTTTGAGCTTTAGCCGTCTCAGATCGTACAACTTCTGCTGACAACTTTAAACTAATAAAGATGTTTGGGTATTTTTTTGCTCTTATAATAAGCTAATTGTGGCTGTGATCACATTATCTTATGATGATAAGCCACTCTCTAGATAAAGAAGGAAATAACCAGTACAACAAATCCGTCGCAACGGCCAGGAACGAGCTAAGGCTGTAAGGCATGACTAGGAAGAAGCATTCACAAACCTTGATGAAGCGCCGCTGCGCGGCTGGCCGCCGTCGGAATCGTCGGCTGAGGAGCACTCAACGTCGCCGCCAGCATGGCTCGCCGCGCCCTCCGAGGACGCCGACCGGTGTCCGGTGATGGTCTGCGGGCTGGTGTCCCCGCCGGCTGACGGAGCCTGCCCGGCATCCGGGACCGGGAGATCGTCGTCGCCGGAGCCACCGCCGTCCACCGGACCTAATTGATATGAAGGAATCACGGACATTGCTTGTCAGTGAGCTTTGGAATGAAGAACGCGTGATAAGCCTTTGATCAAAGGAGAATAATGCGCACTGGAGGTGGCTTTAATTTGCTCATTACCTGAGGAGGTCGCAGGCTTGTCAGTGCTCTTCACGGTCCTATACATCTGCAAAAGGAGCAGCAACAAAAGAATGACCAAGAAAGCATCTGTTTGGGACGGAGAAGAGGGGGGAGGAAAAAGGTTCAAAGCGCAGCAGGTCATAAAGGATCATTGCACAAGAAATGCATGGCAGCAAGACAGACCACCAAGAAATGTCCAGGGAAAATTGCTATGGGCTACTCTCTCTTCCCCATGTCGCCTGGCTGAGCGCTAACTGCTTTGGGGATTGGGCGGCTTGCAGGAGCAGACACACATTGCATTATTGAGCAATGATGGCACCTTTTCTCGCCCACACGCCCACACATCTGATCTCCATCTAGACTCTCTCTCTCTAGGCTCTAGCTACTAGCTCCCCCTCTCCTCTCTCTAGGGATGGCAGCTTCATGGCTAATCTCTGCACAATCACATATGACTTTCTCTCTCATTCAGCAGTGTCTCAGTCACTGAACACATCCATCGGAGTCTGTGCCCAGGCGGATGGGCTCAAGATTTGACCTCCTGGTACATGAGCCCCAACAAGAACGAAGAACAGATGAAGAAGAACACAAAATTAAAGAATTAAAAGAGGAGAGCCCCCAAAAAGAGCTCGGAACTCAACCTGCAAATGGCTCTTCACATGAGCTAGCGTCAGATCCTTCACGTCCATCAGCTCCAGCACCGACTTGGGCGTCGCCCCTGACGATCGACAGAGCCCAGGGAGGGGATGAATAATCCCGCATGAAATGATCCAAGAAATGGCTTTGGGGTCGCCGGAGCTGATGAGGAAGCAGGGGGGAGATCAGAGACTCACGGTCGTGGCCGCCGAGGAGCTCGACGGCGTGGACGAAGCGCGCGTGGAGGCTGCTCGTCCACCGCATCCGCGGAGCGCGCATGCCGCGCCGGGACGCCGGGAACTTGGGCATGTAGCGGGCCGACGCCAGACTGCCCAGATGCGGCTGCTGCTGGTGGTGGTGCCCGCCGCCGTAGCCGCGGAGTGTGTCGGCGAGCACGCCGTGGAGGTGGAGACGGCTGGTGCCGGACAGCATCCGGTGGTACGCGGATGGCGAGAGGAACGCCGTCGCCCCGGGGTCGGACGCCACGGCAGGGGACGTCGCCGTCGCGGAGCGCAGGGACGAGGGCCACGACGAGGCGTGGTGGTAGGGGTTGTAGAGCCCGACCTTTTGGTGGCCATGGCGGTAGTCGCTAGCGGCGCCTAGGAACGGGTGCCCGGCGGCGCGCGGGCTGCTGTAGACGGGCACCCCGTTGATTGGCCGCGCCCGCGCCACCTGCGCCTCCGCCGCCGCGTCAAGCGAGAACCGCGGCACGGTCGCTGGCACGAACGACGACGCTGCCTCCGCCGTGGCGGCGGCGGAGGATGAGTAATTTGCCGCCGGCGGGCGCAACCGCCACGGCAGGGCGTCACCAGCCGCCTCCTGCCGGGGCGGCGGTGACAGGGACAGCTCGGTGGAAGCAGTGGATCCGTTCAGCCGCCGCCACGGGTCCCCTCCCGCCGCCGGGGCGCCTCGCGCCCCACCACCAGCGGCGCCCAGCCGCCCCGGCGCGGTCGACGGCGGCGGCGAGGCGGCGCTGCTCGGCAGGCTGATGTGCAGCGACAGGTCCGGCGCCGACGCTGCCCGCGCCTCCATAGATCGATGCAGCTAGCCCCTCCCTTCGCCGCAGCAGCAGCGGCTAAGCGTTAGCGTAAGGGATGGAAGAAGGCAAATGAAGGTTCTTGGTGGTGTTCTTGCTTGGGAGATGTTTGCTTGTGCTTGCGTGTTTGTGGTGTGTGTGTGGTGCCTCTTTTTTCTCTCCTTTTCTGTGTGTGTTGCTATCAGGATCACACTAGCTAGTAAGCTTAGAGCCGGTGCTTTCTCTCTCTTGTTCGTCCCTCTCTCTCTTTCTCTCTCTTGAGATTTCAAGGGAGATGAGATATTAGGGCAGCTGAATTCAATTGGTTTCTCGTGTTGTCAACTTGTCTTGGTTAGGTTATGGTATTAATGGGCCCGAGACGTATGAGAAAGAGACGGATCAGATGAGTATAAATACACACAGGGAGGGGAGAGAGAGAGAGATTATGTGCAACGATGTGAGAGAATATGTCTACGATGTGAGAGGCCAGGGTCGCTTGTGCGCAAGCACGAGAAGATGACAACCCTAGCGGGACCACTACAAGTCAAGAGTGTATTGATGAGTAAAATCACCAAAGCTACACATTCTGTCAAAAATAGCTATCATTATGCATGAAACTAAGTCTATAGAAGATATCTTTTTCGCAGCAGGGTTAATTTCCCTCCATTAATCTGCAGTTAGAAGAGTGATAGAGAGATAGAGAGAAACAGCATTTTACTTTGCTATGTGTGCATATATAGATTGTCATAAACATTATTTATTTAAGAACTATGGTAGTATGTGTTTCTCTTCTCTGATAAAATGATACATGTTTCCTGCTGCGTATTCGAGTGAAAAAATAATACGCTAACACGTTTCAAATGGTGCAAAAGTGGCTGCACCATGAAACATGTTTCTACTTGTAGGAAGTTTTTTTTGGTGCCACTAGCTATTTTGTGTGGTTTTCTAGTACCATACTAGGGCCACCATATATCTTTGTCTACCTTCTTTTGCCCTCTTCTCACAAGGTGTCAAGAGACATGTTGGGGCAAAACTCAGCTGTTTTTTTCTGTGTCGTCAACTTGCCTTGGTTAGGTTTTGGTATTAATAGACTCCAGACAGATGAGAAACCAGATAGATTTGGTTTCATCGGGTGTAGGGAACCTGACTACTAGCTATGAGAAAGGCTAGGGTTGCCTGTGTACACACTTGAGAAAACGACAGCTAGCCCTACTAGTATCAAAACGAGTCCAAGTTAATTTTGAGAATGTATCTGATGCTCCCGCGGGTTGGGGTACTCCCGTACTTCCAACCCGCAAATGCACCTCTAAATGTGAATCAAACATTCATCCAAAAATATGAATGGATGCATCTTATTATCTTCTAGCATCATCCAAAAAATGAAGATGAACAAAAATCTGTGCAAGAAGAAACAAAAAAAGATAAATCAGCAGTTGAACAGTAACGGGTGCGGGTCTAAGATGAACAGGCCGTGCAACCCGCACTATTGAAGTGCTAATTTTACTTTTTTGTATTTCCTTGCACAGATTTTTGTTGCATCTCAAATTTTGCATGAACTTATATGTTTGCATCATCTATCTATCCATAATTTTTGTTGAATTTTACATGCAAATTTTGGTTATTTTTTTTTGTGCGGGAGTACGGGAGTACACGAGAGGATGGGAGTACAGGATATGCTCTCATTAATTTTTGTTCACTTTATTTCTGATCAGTACAAAAAATTCGTTCTGTCATATCCGTACAAAATAGTACTATTATGGTATTATTTCCTTCCGCTCTCTCCATAAAAAATAATTCTTCCTATTACACTAGTAGGTAGCTTCAGATTGAGTATAGGCTTCCATGTCAGCTTGCTTGTATTTTTTTTCCCTTCACATGTGAGTACAGAGTGCTGAATGTCTTTAACTTAAAAATATAGCATTATGGAGGCATATGTTATGTTTATATACGCCGCACTGACATGCTGGAAAAGCTCGATATCGGAACATCATATAGATTATATTTATTAGGAAAAATTTAAGGAAACCTAGTTGCTACTTTGGGGTTTGCTTGGTCAAAACCCTTCAAGCCACTACAAGAGAGTACCAATTTTTTTCTGCCAACAATTATTTTATGAGTGGACATTAGTTTTAGTTATCTTGAACATTTTTCTCAAGTAATAGACAATCTTTTAAGCGTATTACTCCCTCCATCCCAAATTGTAGGTCGTTTTAGCATTTCTATGTTCATTGATATGCACTATAGTTAGCCAGATACATAGTAAAAGCTATGCATCTAGAAATACTAAAATGACCTACAATTTGAAACGGAGGGAGTAGTTGTCTTTCCCAACACTTTTTAACAAACTGCCAATGACGTCATTCCCAACAGTTTAGAAAAATTGCCAACAATGTCACTCCCAACATACAACATATTACCAACGGTTATAGTAGATCACCAGATAGCTAACATAAGACTACAAAATCGTTGGCCATATTTAAAATAAAAAAATGTTGGAGAAAATTGCCACTCATGTATGTAGTGAACTTGCGCATCGTTCGGTTTACCGCTATGACTCCCATTGAATGTCAAATACTCCCTGACTACCGTAGTAAGATGTTTGTATGACTTCCAAAATGCATGGTAGCTTTTATATATTTTTTTCTAGGAACCATTTGTTAAATATTTTTTTTGGTCAAAGCCCTAAAAAATTTTGTCGGCTGTTGTAGTTTTCCTTTATATTAGAGAAAAACTTAATGTATTCTCTTCCTATATACGCAAGCTAGTGCATCAATTATATACAGTACATGGAATCCACCTTGCGATGCGATTGAGCTCCACTTACTAGGGTTTTAAAGTAATACCCACCTATATAGATATGCATGAAGCATGAGTGCATTCAATCTTTTCGAGTGCACCCATGAATGTCACATATGTGTTATGGAAAACATAATCCTCCATAATCTAAATTATTGGAGTAGCTAGTCAAAGATGTGGGTTCAAGCCGGTGTGCTTGTGATTCGAACGTTTCCCCTTAATGCGCTCGGTGGTTATCATCTCTTTATCCATACATTTGTGTCCGGAGGAGGAATGAAGGATTGTAGGCATGTGACGGCATATGCACTCATTGCACACGGGTGTGTATGTGAGTGTAGTGTGGTGCATATGTGGTGGTGTGGTGTGTGCATCTGGCTTCGCTAACTCAAACATCAGTGTCGACCTTTTGTGGCAATGGGGCATGACAGTGAGCACTAATAATGTCAAGTAGAGACGCCCTTGCACAATCTGGCTGGAAGCAGTCCTACTCCCTGTACCTCTTGCCCTGCACCACCATTTCTTCGCGGATCGTTGGAATGTCTGCTCGCTTTCAGCTTCTTCATTCTTTGACTATGATGCTCAGCACCATCAACCAACAGAATTAATTAAAGAAATGAAAATGATCCCGAGAGACCTTTGCGTCCAGAAGCTGCAAGCGTCGGTCGTGCAGTGCATGGATCCCCAGATATTCCGATCGATCCAATCCTACTACAGCACTCCAGCGCCCCAGCGACCTTGCTGTCTGGGCGATTAATTATTGTGCCGTGCTGCCATCCCCGCATGCCCACTTCGATGGCATAGAAAAGAAGACAGACGCATGACAAACCCAGCTAGTTTGACTCCCCTATGCGTGCGCGCTTGTCTTCCACATGGTTGCAGGGGTTGCATGTGAGGCCGTATGGTCGTCTGTGATGAGGAGCAGACCCCAAGGTTACATCACGGCCAGTGCATGTCTTCCTCACGCATTGGAAATGGCATCTCGTGGATTAGGTTTGGGGCGTCGTCCTTCGATCCCCTAGTGCCACCTGGAACGGTGGAACCTGTTACATTTCAACGCATATGAATGCAGGTTTTTTTTTTTGTCTCTGTACTCGGTTGGTTATGTGGCAGAACTTGTTCAGACGAATCAAGGTTATGACTTAGCTTGGGTACTTACATTTACAACTAGCTATCGAAGGTGCATGATTGTAGGGGTAACATCTTTTTCATGCATGTATGGGTTCATAGAGGGTGAATGTACCTACGTAGAAATAGACCGTGTGACCATAAGGGCATGTAGAGGTCTTTTCCATGTCTGTGTATACGAGCGCCTGCATGTGCTTTGCAAAATAAAAAAAGTGGGGACCGATTATTGAAGGTTAAAGGAGGGTATATTAAAACCTTTATTGTTGGGATAAAATTCTCTCCTCACATGTCCCTCTTTATTGTTAAAGGAGGGCTTGGGATCCTTGATCTGCATCGATTTAGCCGAGCTCTAAGAATCAAATGGGAGTGGTACAGATGGACAGAACCTGATCGGCCGTGGTTTGGAAGTGAAACACCACTATCTGAAACTGACATGCAATTCTTCATAGCAAGCACAAAAGTAATTGTTGGAAATGATCGCACAGCCGAATTCTGGAATTCCTCATGGCTTGATGGACAGGCACCGCGAGATATTGCTCCAAACCTATATAAGCAAGATGACAACTGGACAAGGGGCCTATGGAGAATGACAACTGCAACAACAGAGATGGCTGAATTCATACACATATGGGAGCTGCTGCAAAACATAACACTCACTGACTTGCCTGATAGTATAGCATGGAGATGGATAGCTGATGGGAATTACAATGCTAAGTTTGCATATCTAGCCCAATTCAATGGTTCATACTACTCTTTTCAAGCAAAGCATATATGGAAGGCACAAGTAGAAGGCAAGCACAGGTTCTTTGCATGGTTGCCGCTTCAAAAGAAGATCCTAACTGCAGATAAGCTAATGGTACGCAACTGGCCTTGTAACCCAATTTGCCCTTTATGTAATAACGAAGTTGAAACGGCTACACATATATGTCTTCACTGCCCCTTCGCACTACTAGTCTGGAGCAAAGTTGCTACCTAGGGGGCTAATACCAATACCGATGGCAGACACTGACCTTTAAGATTAGTGGACAAACTCAATTAGCGCGGTGACGAAGGAGAGGAAGAGGATGGTGGCAACACTTCTAATCTATACAACTTGGAACCTATGGAAGGAGCGTAATAGAAGAATCTTTGAAGGAGCTCGATGCTCGCCACTTGAAGTTTCAATTTCATCAGGGAAGAAGTAGCATTGCGCCAAATGGCTTGTGGCGCTGATGATAGAGTAGTGCTTGTTAGTGCTTCCTTGTGTCATGAGTTATGAGTTTTTCATCATCCACAATGTAATCGATTTGATGTAACCTGAACATTTCTTCTTCTTATATGATATGGCAGTGCTCCTGTCCCTTTACATTTCAAAAAAAAACATATCCCTCTTTATTTCACTATGTATGTTTATGGAGGTTCGGGATTATTTATTTTAAAATTTAAGTCCATATGCATGATGATTGATCTTATTTTTTCAACAGGTTTTAAATGTGAATGTGGAAAAAACCCGACATGGCCAGCAGGTCACTTGGCGCCCACTAGCACAACCACCACATTTTACATAGAAAATGTGGCAACATGATAGTCGCAGCCACAAAGCACACTCTGTCATCATGTCATTGTCCTCACACATTACCTCCATGTTGTCATCCTGCCACTCCGTTGTTGTGTCTTCGTCATCATCTTGCCACCATGGCACGTGGATGAGGTAAAAGTTAAAGATCACACCACCACCATGGCGAGCTCATTTGGGGAGCTGGTGCATAATCATGGATGAGCTCCAAACCACAAATTGGATATTGCCATGGATCTAGAAACATAAACACTTGATTCCGGCCTATGTGGATGATGTTGTGGAAGCTGCCACGAGGTTGATAAGGTCTTCACCACCTCATCCTCGGCCCTAGATTTATCCATATTGTGTGTCCGCGTGCACGTTGTGTTTTTGGGTTGGGAAGGGGCAAGGCTAGAGGTCGTAGAAATGGAACATTTGTGGGAGTAGTTCTCGAACTGTATCTACAAACGCATTGCAAGGATGGGCGGTGCCATGATCTGCATGTACACATAAATTTCTATTTTCTAGGGTCAGTTGATGTCACAGCCCGGCCCTAAAAAAATATCAAAAACAAAAAAGTGCCGCATCTCCGTTTGCCTGTGGGGCCCGCATCGTCAATCCGAGTGCACCCACGGCTCCCTATGCTCCATTGCTCTCTACTCCCCATGGACCCACGTCATGGCTCCGCTCACCTATGAATCCACATTATCATGATGTCGCTTCGCTCACTGCTGCTTTGCTCTCTAGGGTCCTCGCCTCAAGCCAACATGCCACTCTCTAGGGCTAAGGGCACCTGCACGCCAAAGCTATCTTGCCGCTACTCCACTCCCCACGATCTGGCCGCGCACCTTGCACCATCGTGCCTTGCCCGCACGGGGCCAGTTGCCCGCGTGCGCTGCTCATGAGCAGGCACATGCCCATGGGATTCCCACCTCGACCCGACCACGCCGCTCTTTAGGGCCAAGGACGTTTGCACGCCGGAGCTGCCTACTGCTTGCCCAAGCCTAGATATCGCTTGTAAGAATATTAGAGAGAGGGTGAAGAGATTAGGGGAGAGAGATAGAGAGAGAGAAGTAAGGGAGGGCCACCCCACTGTCCCACGTGTCATTTTCAGTTGGCACCTTCGAGTCCAAAAAATTGAACATCAACATTTCTAGGAGCGTATGATGGTGTCATCAACTCCTAGAAATTGATTTTTAGGAGCATACAGTGATGTCACCTGTTCATAGAAATCGATCCATTTCTAAGGTCGGGACCGAAACATGAACTATCCTGAAAATGCTGATTTCTAGGGATGGTTTGTGTTTCGGTCCATCCCTGTAAATCGATATGACTTTTAGGAACGGGTGATGCTACCGTCCACTCCTAGAAATCAATTTCTAGGTCAGACCAGTGCTTTAGTGCAGCTCAAAGTTGGCTGGGATGGATGAACTCTTGGTCCGCAAGTAATAAATTTAACAGGCGCGCCTACAAGTCATTGTTTAAGTAATAGAGGGAGGGTTGAGATTATGAAAAATTTAAGAAGTTATAGTCAAGTGTCTATTTTTTTTCAAATCAGAAGTAGTCATAAGTTTTTTTATTATCTTTATTAGTTCTTATAATAAAAAGGGGTAGGTCCAGAGATATTTCTTACAACCAGTAATGGTAAATATACATGGCCAAACGTTCTACCTTTATAAGTATAGCATTACTCCTATATATGGCACCGGACCCCTTTGTTTTCATGGACACATGTTTCATTAGAAACAAAGATACATGCCAAAATTACGATATGACTAGTCTTGCTCTTACATACATACAGGTGCAATAATATTCTCCAGTACTCTCCACACGACCTAAATGCACGCATCGTACGTCACGTACGTGCCCATCAGTAAAAATCGCCGTAGCGCTATGTACGCACGTGCCGTCAGCATCGATGTACCCGTCCCACCGGCCGAAAACTGTTGATGACCATGATCATGCCCATCCACAATAAATCCTCTCTCGCAGTGTAACAACGCGAGGTCCTTTTTATCGGCCCATCTCTGTAATGACCTTTTCAAGCAGCTAGTAATACTGTTCGACATAGATCCTGTACCGTACCGTGTACGTATCTTGTGTACATCGAGCGTACTTGCTACGTATCACACCGTGCATGTGTACACCTAGGTAGGTAGATTGCATGTGTGTGTACGTGGACGACAGGATAAAAGAAGGGAGAGGTTTTATGGAAAAGGCAAAAGCTCAAGTCGATCGATCGTCTCCTTTATCTCTTTACTTGCCCGATGACCACGTCGCAAAAAAAAAACATTTGGTTGATTGATTCGTGCTACTTTGCTAGCTGTGCGACGACGTGACTGATCTGCAGGGTTAGCTAGATCCGAGCACGGCGTGTGCGTTCACTGCTAGTTCCAAAATACTCCCTCCTTTTCCTTTTAATCATTTTATTTTTTATAGATACATAAATTTTACCGTGCATATAAACGTAATATATATCTATGTGCATAGTAAACTAAATGTATATCAAACGACCTACAATTTAAAATTGATAGAGTACTTTATAGTGATATTGTTTATATATATGAACTGCCGCTGTATGTGATCTACTATAACGTTGGTAGCTATTGGTTTAAGTGCAAAAACCGCAGTAGTGCAGTTTGATTTTCATGCATCTCGCAGCTCGTTTTTAAAAGTTCATAACTTTAATTTTCGTATAAAGTCTGTGCGAAGACAAAGTTTATGCGAATGTTGCAGCCCGTGACGGAGAAGTGCAATATATAGTAGACTTTTTCATTTAAATTTATTTTGATGTTAAGTTACTCGGATAAAATATCGGCCCATGTAAGAAGGAATAGAACTCTCATTAGTGTCAACAGTGATGATAGTTGAGGATTTAAGATGGTTAGAAAGCTACACGCACATGTTATGGGGTAAAAAATGATGTAACTCTTGTGACTTATGACGCGCGATCGTAGAAGTTTAATTTGCTTGGGTGTAGCTTTTTTCTTAAAAAAAGTTGTCCATGATTTCAAATCGACCATCGCTGTTGGGTTGGTTGCTAACTAGAACGAGATAGTGATTTCTTTTGAGAATCTTTAACGGTTCAAAAACACCAGCAATGTAGTAAGATTTCGTGGTGCATGTGACCCCAAAATCTATGTGAATTATGATTGTTGTGGCCACCTGCACTCAATGGATCTGAATGCAGGTTTGGTTTACCAAATGATGGTCAAATAATTTCATAGGTCGTGGTCACATGCATTTCGGCTTGGCACGCGCTACGACTCTTGACCAGTTGAATTAGCGTAAACCCTTAAACTTTAATTTCTAATATATATGGTACGTGGCAAATGAGCCACGACAAACAGTCAGTTTTTTCACCTGAGAGAAGAGAAGCTTTTACGTGCAGATCGATTTTATCCCAAACCAGGAAGAGCCGTGACAGCAGGTCAACAGTGAGCTAGCTAGCCAACTAGCAGTGAACCGTCCACGTCACTGATCCCTCGCGGCCAAACATGTAGCGCAGCACTATACTGTCTAGACCCCTCGCGAGCTACGGCCACTGATCGAGTAGGGTGCCAGCGACGACCAGTCCATGCATCTATCCGCAGACGTGGCTACCAAACTTGCAAAAACACCAACGGTGTGGTGGTGGACTCATGTCCTCATGAACATATGACACTACGAGATTCAGAGCTATTATTAGTGAGAGTTAATTTGTACTCCCTCCGTTTCAAATTATAGGTCATTTTAGTTTTTTTAGATGTATGGATACTATTATGCATTTAGACATGAGGTATATCTAAGTACATAACAAAATCTTTGAATCTAATAAATCCAAAACGACCTATAATTTGGGACAGAGGAAGTATGAAATTAAATGGCGCTGGTTGAATCCTCTAACAATACGCATCTGGGTCGGTGAATGGTAGCTTGTAGCTAAATGTTGGTTGCGAATACACAGTATTTACTCTTGGGAAATGTTCATAGCTAGAACACTATAGCATTGCCCGTTAGGGAAAAAAAACTTAAATGGGGAGTATCTATTTTATAGACATATTTTTAGTGTAAAGTCCATCAAATTTTACAATATTACATATATTATTATCTAATGTTGCAGATATTATCCTTTCATGTTGCATATGGTTGAAACATGAAGTACTATATAACATGCGAGAACAATGCTTGAAACAAATTAAATATTATTTACGAGAATCGCCATATTTTCTCCCCTAAAATCACTAAAAATATTGAAACATCGAAGAATAATGTTTGCAACATCAAATGCCGACATTTGCAACATCAAAAAATTTGACAAATTTTCTTCCAAAAATCTGTTGGACATATATAAATAGCAAAACTCAAACAAATATTACAATCATGTTGGCCACTTAAATAAAACTCTCAACAAATAACTACTGATTTTGTGGTGATGAGTTTGTGAGTTTGATAGTTATATACATCCTTAATTAGTAGAGGGGAAGTTATATTTTTAATAAAAATTTGCGAATAAAAAATTTGCGGCTACCAAAAGTGGCCTAGTTTTGTGCATATCTTGATAATTGATCTTAGAAATGCATAATGATGTCGAGAGGGGTAGCGCAGTAGGGAATGGACAGGCGATGGAAGCTGACAGCGTTGAGGATGGCGCCAGAGGGTGGTTGGGTTGTGGGAAGGTGGGGGCGAGAGGAAGATGAGATGTAGTGCCAATGTACCATGCCAGTCGTGAGGCGAACGAAAGGGTGAACCAGGTCGGGTAGATGGAAGTGGACTCAATTTCGATGTAAGTTATATGGAGTCCTTTTCGAAATGTGCTATTCACACATTTAGCATAGTTTTGGGGTATTTTTTTCCTAAAGGAAGGTACAGACATCATGCTGGCCTAACAGGTTACAAAATCTCTTTTTATAAAATTTTATAGTATCTATTTTCTACTATGTTTCATTTGAAATTAATCAGAAAACTTTGATCAGATTCTTGTATTGGAACATGTTCATTTGGGTTGGAGTCCTAACATGGTATGGGTATTCGCATTTCCATATATTTGTTCTAAAAATTAACTATGACTATTTTTTCATTGGTATAAGTGGCAAACCAGTCGATAGAAAGACGTTTGTCTATATATGACTTTATCAAGAGCGTTGCTAGCGCCCGGACGTCTGATGGGAAAAGTTCCCATTGGATGCTCCGTTTCAACATTTAGAAACAACATATGCAACATCGAAAGTATGAGATTGCAACATTGAAAAATATGCGAAAAATCGTTCAATGTAAACATCGTTTCTGATTAAAAAATTTCCCACCTCAACATCAAGCGCATGTTTCATGCAATATTTTCAAACAAAAAATCACCATATGATAGGTTAAACACTTGCAACATGTGTGCGAAGCATATGCAACATTGCAACATTTAGATCTACTTTGCAACATCAATATGAAATACTTGCAACATTCTTCTGAAATATTCGAAACACGTGAAACATACGCTTGCAACATGCAGAAACATCTCGTCGGCCATGGAGACCGCTTCCTTCTACGCACCCATGACTGCCGGCCTCGCTCACTGACAGCCCCGCCACGCCATGCGCCATGCTGGGAGGCGGCGGATGGTGAGCTCTGGAACGGCGACGCAGAGGAGGTTGGGGCCACGCCCGAGAGGATGCGGACGACGAGCTCCAGGCGCGGGGCCTCCATGGCTGGCGAGGTGGGGGTGAGGTCCGGACGCGGCGCCCGCCATGGCCGGCGTGGCGAGCTCCAAGTGTGGTGGCCTTCATGGCCGGTGGGGTGGGGGCGAGGTTTGGGCGCGGCGCCCACCATGGCTGGCGTGGCGAGCTCCAAGTGTGGCGGCCTTCATGGCCGGCGGGGACGAGGTGAGCAACGGGCGCTGCAGCCTCCATGGCCGGCGGGGCAGGCAAGCTCTAGGCGCGACGCCCTCCATGGCCGGCGGGTCGAGCTCGGGGGCCTTGGCAGCAACAGGTATGGGCGGGGGTGTCTCCCGGGAAGGATAAGGATGGATCCACATCAGATATTTTTGGTGGAGCATCTGACGTGTCCGGACTTAAGAGTTGTAGCATTTATCCTTTATCAATCTCAAAGTATGGCAGTCCAAGCTTTTGGAAGTGTTTAGATGTACATGGTGAGCGTGGTTAATGTATGTTTATAGAAAAAAAGATAAGACGTGCAACGGATGCACGGATGGCTAGGATCGTGCGACGTGTGAGATGGTTCCCAAGCGCACTCCCTGGCCGGCGCAATTATTAGGCAATGATATATGCCACCTTGGTCCTTTCTAGTCACGTGATCCAGGCAAATCGCCGGCTGGACACCCCGTTGGAGAATGCATGACGGGATGCCTGAGGAATCTCGGGGCTCGTGCGTGCATGCGACGCAACGAGGATGGGTACGACCGCGAGGAGATCCCCGGCCGGCCGGCCGGCGGGCGGCGGGCCGGGGCTCACCGCGCTCACGTGAGAGTGACGCGAGAGCGCGGATGGCGTCGGCCACATCGAGACTGAAGAGTACGTCCCTGCTGCTGCTAAGCCTTCACGGGACAAACTGTATCCATGCATGCATGCATGCAAGGCTTCTGATCGAAATCTGTCACGCGGACTGATGTACAGGTCGTTGTCATCTTTTTTCACAGAAACAAAAGAAGTCTAGTCATATGAATATTAGAATCTTTTTAGAGAAAGCAATCACGCAGATTTTATTTGACTATAAAAAACGATTCCACCATTCATGATCTTACTTTTAATTATATAAGATGTGGGGTGCAAGAACTTCTTGTGCTTCTTGCTCTCTGACGTGTGCAGTTCTTCAATCACCGGACCCCCCCGACTTGTGCAAACACTCTGATGCCAAAACTCTAGCGTAACAATCTCTGTATGATTTTTCTGCAATTATCCGACTGAATCCATTATATGTAAAGGTATGAGTGGTGATACTCTGCAAACTATGATTGAAACAGACGTTGATGCTCTTGCATTCATGAAAAGGTAGCTGCACCTTTACTCAGCCAGCTTTAGATTGTGTACCCATGGGCCATCGTCGACAGCACAAGAAGCAGCCACAAATGGCGAAATTGATCGCAATACCTGACGACTGCTCAACCTAAAATATTCATGCATGCAAGCGCGTACTTGC
The DNA here is from genome assembly GCF_000263155.2 of Setaria italica. Classification (NCBI taxonomy): domain Eukaryota; kingdom Viridiplantae; phylum Streptophyta; class Magnoliopsida; order Poales; family Poaceae; genus Setaria; species Setaria italica. Next base: position 27,155,962 of record NC_028455.1, on the reverse strand, counting down.
CTGCTTAACTCTCTCTCTCTCTCTCTCTCTCGCCCCCACAAACACAAACAGAGATCCGATCCAGAGAAACGAAAAGGGATGAACACTGAACGCTGAGCAGTGTGCATTACTGTATGAGGGAGAAATAGACGATGAAAAGAAGGATCAACAGTGGTGCCGGCCGGCCACAAGGTGACCACGGCCGGCGGCGCACATACATGGGCCCTTTCGTCTCCGGCGAGCAATTTTGTTTTATTTTTTATGGAGTCTCCGGCGAGCAATGGTATCAGAGACCAGCGTATCGATCGCGGGCCACCACCATGTGCACGCCATGCATGGATGTCGTCTTTGCTCTGGGAAACAGGAGTCGCAGTGTACTGCTTGTACTGGCCAGTCCTGTCAACGATGTCACCTGGAGCCTTGGCCCTGCTTCGCGCATGGCCGTTTGCGTAGATGGCTAGCTAGCTTTGATTCAGACAAACTGTTGCCTTCTGGGCCTCTCTGGGAGTCGTCTTGCCTGTGCATTGGAGTGGTTTTGTCAATGGAGACCATAGTAGGTCTACCAAATCATGTGTACGTGATTGACCTGATGACTCCGACACTTGGATTTTTATCTGGCATGCTCCAACATTACTTGAAAAGAAAGTTACTTCATTACAACTCCAGTAGAAACTAGTTGTAACCAGCAGGATTGATACACTCATGTGGTGGAGGGTGTAAAACACATGATTTTTTTTCCATGCCTCTAATGGACTAATTAATACCCAAAAAGTGTAGAGCATAAACATCTACTGCAAGCCCAAATCAAGCCAAAATTGAACAAAGTGGTATATATAACCATGCAATTGAAAGATATGACCATATATAAGGGCCTGCATATATTTACAAAATCCGACATCATACTCCCTCCGTTCCAAATTGTAGGTCGTTTTGACTTTTCTAGGTGTATAGTTTTTGTTATACACTTAGATATAGTGTATGTCTAAATGCATAATAATATCTATCAACCTAGAAAAGCCAAAACGACCTACAATTTGGAACGGAGGGAGTATCTTTTAGACAGTGCTCCCTTCAAATTCGAAATACATGTTGTTTTAGACAATTATTGCTAGTAAAACTTTTTTTTAACTTTGAAGGTTCCTATACATATAAAAAAGAGAGAGATTAACAATGTAATGCAGATTTTACTACATTATCCATGCAAAGTATTTTAATTACAAATATTTATTTATATCTTTATTGAATTGTCATATTTTTATAGAAATTGTTGGTCATAATTACATCTTGTAGATCATATATGCCCATCCTAAATGACTTGTATTCGGGTTTCGGAAGCATAAACTTAGAACTAGAAAATGTCTAGTGCACATCTCTACAATAGTAGTGAATGTAGCCCAGAGCCCCAGTGTATAATATTACAAGCCTGTCCAACATGTGTCTCAGAGACTCAGACGATATACTGATAGTCAGACAAACTCTATTGCAGAAGTTATTGAAAAGCTACCCCAGTTACCAGCAAGAGTGTGTTGGCGACTGGTCACACCACACATTAAACAATTTGGTCATGCCATGTCTTTGTACGACTTTTTTTTTTATATGGAGAAATCTCTGCAGTACTGCATGCACTCTCAGCATCGGCCTACACATCTGCACACATCTGTTCGTTGCTGCGTAATCGATAAATGTACTAGAACATGACAACATATGGTGCTCTGTTCAGATTCCAGTGCCTTGTCTACTGAATAGTTTCTGCATGTTGCTCAGATATCGTTTTCCTAAAGTGAAACGGCAGGAGATCTGCCATTCATGATCAATAGTTTTTCCTGCTCATACATTGCAACAGACCGGCCGACACATGTGTCGGGACTGGATCTTTTCAACCGCGGATGAACACACAGCAGTACCTTTTCCTTATGCCTTGTGTTGCAATCCTCCTTTAATTGAACTACTATGTTTTTCAGTATAATACTCCATCAGTTTCTTTTGACAGGGGTTTAGTGTATAAGAGTTGTACCGGCAGCAGATTAGTGTTTAACACATTGTTGACTTTGTGTGCAATTGGTGATGTACCGTAGGAGAAATTAATTGTCAGGGTATATTTTTAAAGGTTTTTTTTATTTTTAATACACCTTATATAAAAGAAGCATATCAGTACCCAAACTTTCTCTTTTAGTAGCACTACTACCGATTGTACGTTCACTACCAAAAAAACTGACCTTTCGTGCACATATAATTTGGAAGCACATTGTTTCATTCATAGTAGATAGCACAAATAAAAAAACAAGGGTGTGTAGCATTAAGCTTTTGCCGGCTGGTTGCAGGGCATTCTACTGCCGTCCTCGATCATGGTTTCGCTTTTGTCAGCAAGATTTACAGGGAGGGATGTAAACAAGCACCACAGATAGAGATGTATCATGCATGAAACGTACAAAGTGCACCTGTCCTGGTGAGGCCGCAGCAGGGAGTAAAGAGCAAGATCCCTGATCGACATTTAACACATACAGAGAGTAAAAAGGCTGCAATGCCTTGAAAAGTTCAAATGATTCTGCAATCCATTGCTTTATGATTGAAACTTTTCTCTCTACATGCATATCATGGCCTACCAATACCACTCTATCTGCCCTTTCAGCTCTTTTTTTTTTTTTAATTTTGACGCTGACAAACAAAGATTGGTCATGATGGCCTTATGATAGGCCATGCTGCTGCGCTCTTCTGCTGCTTTGTATTACTTTGTTGCACCCCGGCCCCGTCCTTTGCCTAGAAAGATTAGCCATGATGGCCTTATGATAGGTCAAAACTAAAGAAGTTTGATTTATGACAAATTGAAACACTTTATAATTTGAAAAAGAGGGAGTGCATCATCATTGCTGGTGTAACCATGTGCTTCAGAGTTTATTTGTTGGGTGCTGCATGACCGAACTGCCAGGTTGCTGGGTGCTGCATGACCGAACTGCCAGGGCAACCGATGCATCATGGTCCACTAGTAGAGAATAGATCTTCCATTCAGCATTTTTAGTCCCAGTCATTTTTGAACCCGGGACTAAAGGAGCTTTTGTCCCAGGTCTAAATTTTATAGTCTCTGGGAGCCCTTTTAATCTCAGTTGGTGGTTCCAACTGAGATAAAAGTGGAGCTTTTAGTCCCGGTTGGAGCCACCAGCTAGGACTAAAAGACCCCTTTTAGTCCCGATTGGATCCTCCAACCGGACTAAATATTCTCCTCCTCTCCCTTTCTCCCTTATCTCACGCGGGCAGCGCTCTTTTCTCTTCTTCCTTATCTTCTCTTCTCCTCCTCTCCCTTTTTTCTAGGCGGAGCGGCAGGGGGCACGGCGGCCGGCGTGGCCCGACCTCCAGCGGGGTCCCCGCAGCATGCCATCCGGCCAGCGGGGGCACGGCTCCCCGCAGCGCGCGACCGGTAGCAGGAGCGCGACGGTGGGGGCAGGAGCGGTCGGGGCTGTGTGGCTGGCGTAGGAGCGCACGGGTCGGCAGGGCATGCGGAGGTTGGGACCGCCTCCCGCGGCCAGCTTGCTAGGGGTGGCGGGGCGTCGGCGGCCGTGGCCAAGGCCATGGAGCGGCGCACGGGCTGCGGTAGGAGTGCGGCGGTGGGGGGCACGAGCGGCCGGGCCATGCAGCCCACTTTTTTTATTTTTTGGAACCTTTTTAATCCCGGTTGGTGTTACCAACTAGGACTAAAGGAGGTTTTTAGTCCTTGGTGAAATACCCGGGACTAAAGATGGGGACCTTTAGTCCCGAATGATTAGTCCCGGTTGGATTTTTAAGATCTATGTATCTCTCCAACCATGACTAAAACCCAATTTTCGACCAGTACGGTCGATGAGAAAGCGTGTGCAGTACTGAGGACGTACAGCTAGTGTTAAATGTGTTATGGACATTAGTGGCTCCACCTGGCGTAATTAGGGCAGTGACGAGGCGTGCAGTGCGTAGGAAGGAACCGATATGGATCATCATCGATCGAGCTACTAGTAACTAGCAGGCAGGAACTGACGCCTGCGCTGTCGTCGAATTGAATTAATTGTTGGGAGTTTCCCTGATGCATGCGTAGCTTTGATTTGAATAATGGATCGGAGGCCGGAATTCGATTGGATGCTGTGCTTCTCTGATCGCCACCTTTGGTCATATAGCAGTTGAAGAGATCCCGCGCGGCGCCGCCGCCGGAGAGACGTTTGACGCGTATTACGTCGTGACGGCGACCGGTCACCCTCCGGCACCTGGGCTCCAGCACCGGCGGCCGGCACGGTGGCGCAGTCGTGAACCTTGTATCGGCAACAGCCGCCTTGCAGTTTCCGGTAGCGTGGCATTGATGAACAGATGCCCGAACGGGAAAAAAAATGGAAGAAGATGTGATCAATGATGGGCAGTACTTCCTCCGCTTCAAATTGTAGATTGTTTTGATTCTTCTAGATGCATAGAGTTTACTCTGTATGTAGATATTTGTAGATATTAAGATATCTAGATGCATGGTAAAAATCATGAAGTATTTATAGAAGCTGATATGCAATTAGAAACGGAGGAAGTAGAAATTAAAGGAAAGACTACTGTACTCACACACTTTGGGGCGTACTGACCCATAATCAAGAGAAGGCATGACGGTGACGCTGCAAACAGAAGTCCGTAGACCGTAGAGGTTAGTTAAAAGGATGCACGGTATACATACAGTAGTATATAAGCGTGCGTTTCTTGAATTCATGATGCTTTACACGCGTGTACGGATGCCAAGTGATTCGGATAATCCGTGCTCAAGTATGCCCGTACGTACCGTGTCACCGACCGTTGACCCTATTCCTCCTCCTAGTATATGTGTATATGCTAAATTGGCCCTTGTTTACTTCGCGAATTTGGGAGGTGCCAAATTACTGTAGCAACACTGTAGCGTTTCGTTTGTATTTGTGAATTATTGTCCAAATATTGACTAATTAGGCTCAAAAGATTCGTCTCGCAAAGTACAACAAAACTGTGCAAATAGTTTTTGATTTCGTCTACATTTAATACTCCATGCATGTACCGCAAGTTTGATATGATGGGGAATCTTCTTTTTGCATAGTGTTAAAGTTGGGAGTTTGGAGGTAAGAGAACAAGGGCTTGCTAACGCTGTCGGACACAAGGACACAGTACAGAGTACACCCCGTTTCTGTCCTGACATTCGCATTCTTATGCGCCGCATGCAGTCTCAGCGCGCGAATTCGATCGCAAGTCGCAAGTGGCAGTAGCAAGGAAGAATCTGAGGCTGCAACTGGGCCGGCAATTTTAATGGGCCGTAAATTTATAAAGGCCCATTTTTAATCGTATGTATTTATCGTGGCAGGAAGGCCCAAGGAAGATATACGCAGGCCTTCTAAAAAGGTCCGCAGTCCACACATTTTTTTGTTGAGCTGGCCGGCCCCTGCTCCTCCAGTAACCCAGTACTAGGTTCGACGCCGCAGGGGAGAGGTGGAGACTGGAGAGGTGTGCTTGCTTGTCTGCTTGTTTCTCAACCGTGGCTCCTCTGTGTATTACTCCATTTGTAAGTCATTTTAGTTTTTAAATACATGATTTTAATATGCGCTTAGATATAGATTATGTCTAATTACATATCAAAATGGATATATCTATTTAGTAAAGTCAAAACGACCTACATTTTGAAACAGATGGAGTAGAAAGTACTATAGCAATTGTTTGATGGCATCTAGACATATACCCGTAATCTTCTCCTCCCTCAAGGCGATCTCTGGCGACAATTGCTTGAACAGCTCTATCCGATGTATCCGCAATATGCCTATCACTAAGATTCAATAAATAATTTAGTCAATCCTATTCCTTTTTACGTTGTTTCCTTGTCGCAAGGATCAGAGATGCCAAACATGTTTGAAAGTGTCGGATTCCATCCGCCATCGACGTTCCAAGCACATATCGAGTTTGACATGTTGTTTGTTGTGCCTTGCAGACTGCAAAGTTTCTTTGCAAGCTTCTTCATCGAGAAGAATGTTGGCTTCAAACTGCAAGATAAAAATTAACCAAGTGGTTCACTGAAAGGCTTATCCGATCGCCCCGAGAAGAAGTTGGGGACGGGATCCTTGAAAGAAAGGATCACACTTAGATAGTGTTTGGTTCGTGCTAAGGTAATGTAAACGTAAAGGGAATCAGATTACGGTGTATTTAAAGGTGGAATAGGTGATTGCCCTCTTTGTTTGGTTGCACTCTGGTAACGTAATCAGATTACTGTGTGGGTGCTATATCTGATTACGGTGGGGGAGGAGGGGTAACAAGCTTGTATATATATTATTTAGGTAAGGGATTCGATTACAGTGTCAATTGATTACAAACCACCGCAACCAAACATATGTAATGGGATTCGTTACCTTCAGTAATCATATTACGTTACATTTAAGCCAACCAAACACTACCTTAATTTGTGTGGATGAGCACGTGCCACAGGCACATGTATAAATAAACCATGACAAATAATTACTATGCAAACAATAGATGATAGAGAACATAGTAGATAATAGTACACGTGCAAACAAATGTCGCACGATTCTAGGATTTCAGAAATCATTCAATCCTAAAACAAGAGTCAATGGACATATGGGAGGATCGACACATGATAGGAATATGTGAACTTTTCAAACAAACAGAAGTTTGCCGCTCAGCTATAAAAATACAGCACATATTATTCCAGCAATCCAACAATTCCATTGAAAAGCATAAAAACTGTGTACAAACATATATCCAATTCAAAATGTTTCCCATCTTCCTCTTCCATATGCCATTCGTAGTCTAAAAACGTAGAAGCTGTAAGGACAGAATATCACAAACTTGAATATTAGAATGTTCATGACAAAATACATATTTTTATGAGAAGGGGCACAATAACATATATTTCAACACGTGTATTATAAAAAATAACACACCTTACAACTCCAGTACATCCCTGTATACAATATTCTTTGTCCCCTTCCTAGTGGGGTTCATATCCTTATTTCTTGCAAGAACTTACATCATCTCACGAGAAACACCTCTAGATAGCGTCACATATTACAACTGCACATGAGAAAAAATAGGCTCTATTGTCTGACCCTGGGCCTTGTTGATGGTCGTCGCGAAGCTCCATCAGATGGGAAACTGCTTGCACTTGAAATTGAATGGAAGGGATAAATCTTAGTAATATTTTTGAATAATCAAAATCATAGTATACAAAAGAGAATTTAACCAATTGTGTATAGGAATATGTATAAATATTTCATAAGGAGCGGGACTGAATACAGATAAGTGACAAATAAGTATGCACATTAGAAGATCTGGTTTTTTATTATACTCCAACCGTTTCAAATTGTAGGTCGTTTTGACCTTTTTAGATAATAGTTTTCCTATATACCTAGACTAATATGTATCTAAGTGAATGGAAAAAATTACGTATTTAGAAAAGCCAAAACAACCTACAATTTGGATTAGAGGAATACCTAAGAATATAAGGCACATAAGAAAATTATGAAACAAAAAACACTATAGTAATCACGCAGGTAAATAGCATGGTGCATGCAGCAATGTCAAACTCAAAAGGCCAAAAAGAAAATAAACATGTATGATATTTTGGCTCATAATTTATTGACAGACAATCATTATTCAGTCAAATATATGCTATAGAGAGCATGCAAATAAGTATTTAAAAAATGGTGCATTATAGATAACGTAGTACCAGGGTCACTTTGGTTGCTTGTCTTTTGGCCTTTTTACGCTAATAGCTTTCCCTCTTCTTGGCATTCAGCTCAACTTTTTATCTGCACGCATACTTGCATATTTATCCCTCGCCTTCTACCCACTAGTAGAGAATTGGCTTTCGATCCGCCCCCTTTTGTCCCGGTTTAAAGTTGGCCCGGGACAAAAGGGGGTGCGCCACGGTAGGCAAAAATGGAGGGGAGATTTACTCCCGGTTGGTAATTGCAACCGGGACTAAAGGCCCCCCTTTAGTCCCGGTTGCAACGGCTAGTGGGGGGCTGTCGGTGGCGGCACCCTTTTATCCCGGTTGGAGCATCCAACCGGGACTAAACTTTCAACCGGGACAAAAGGTGTTCCTTTTTGTCTCGGTTGGAGTTTTTAACCGGGATAAAAACTCATCCCCATTATATATGGCCAAGACAGAGGACTTTCTTCCTCCTCCAGCCCGAGCCAGTCCAGCACATTGACAGAGAGAGCTGAGCTTCACCTACTCTCCGGTGGTGCCGAAGCAAGCAAGGGAGGTGCTGCCCGAAGTTTTTTCCCTCATTTTCGTGGGAATTTCACTCGGCCAACACAAGTGTTGCGAAGGTTTGCTACTTCATCCTTGTGTTATTCTTTGATTTATGCTTTGGAGATGGAAAGATTATTTGCTAGAATGTGATGATGAAGTAGAAAAATGGAGAGGTATTTTGAGCTAGAATGTGAGGGAGATTGATGTGTCATATATAATATGCATTATTGCAGTGGTTTAAAAATGATGCTACCTTGTCTAGACGGTTTATCTTATCAAATTCAATATGGTTTTTTAAATCCATACTTGTTGAACTTGCATACCGTGTTCATTTCTGCTAGGATGTTCTCCGCCGAGCAGCAACGTATGTCAAGAAGGAGGTTCGATTCTACGAGAAAGAGTGGATACGGACATCATGACCGTGTCCCCTTTTCCGTAGCATCTAACCTCTTTCATGACGAAGTGCAGTGCCGCCCAGTTGAGGACATCCTCGCGAAATGATCACGGTCTTCAAGTTCAACAACTTCTGTAGTGGTAAGGAAAGAATTTTTGTACATATATGACTTCTGCTACATGTTGAACTTATCAAATTCAATAAGGTTTTTCAAATCCATACTTGTTGAACTTGCATACCGTGGTCATCTCGCGAAGGATGTTCTCCGCCGAGCAGCAACGTATGTCACGAAGGAGAGCTGATTCTACGAGAAAGAGTGGATACGGACATCGTGACCGTGTCCCCTTTTCCGTAGCATCTAACCTCTTTCATGACGAAGTGCGATGCCGCCCAGTTGAGGACATCCTCGCGAGATGATCACGGTCTTTAAGTTCAACAACTTATGCAGTGTTAAGGTAATAATTTTTGTACATAGATGGCTTCTGCTACTGTAGGAAGTGGCGATGGTGGGGGCGATCGTGGTTCCTATTTCGGCAAGGTTCCAATCATAGTTGGCCCTCAGCATAAGCCGAAGAAAAAGAGCGCGCTGTAAAAAGCAATGCTTCGTTATTTGCAGCAACGTCATGAAGAAGCTGTTGCCGCGGGTCAGGAACCTCCTTTTGGTGGTCGTTATGCTCCACCCTCAGTCCCGGGTGTTTCACGTCCACTTAGTACTACCGTTTCAGGTGGCACAAATAAACCTAAGGATGAGGTTGGGTCAGCGGAACCTTCGTCTTCACCGTCCAAGGATGCTTAAAGTCCTCCTTGATAATAACCAGTCGATGGCTTGTTGTATTGTATCATGTTGTTTGGGACTTTAATTTCAATATGTGTATTTGGATCTTCATGTTGTTGTATTGTACCATGTTGTTTAGATCTTTAATCGATTTTCACGCGTAATCCATTGTCAAGTGTAATCCATTTTCATGCGTAGTACGATGCAGATGGACCGGCAATGGATGTATAATGCAGACAGGCGGAGCAAGGCGTTTATTGATGGCTTGCATTATTTTCTCGAAGTGGCAAAAGCGAACAAGCCAGAGAATGGGTTCGTATGTTGTCCATGCTTCCAATGCAATAACAAGAAGGAGTATTCAAAGGATTCCTGGGGGACTATTCACAGCCACTTGTTTAAATACGGTTTCATGCATAACTATTTGGTTTGGACCAAGCACGGTGAACTAGGGGTTGTAATGGAAGATGGCGAGGAGTAGGAGGAAGATGACACCATTCTGGACTGGGTTGCAGGCCAAGCTTTTGCAGGTACTACAATGGGCGAGGCTGATGAAGATGAGTTTGCAGAAAATGGCCCTACTGATGACCTTGGTCAGGTGATACGAGATGCATACAGAGATTGCGAAACTGAGAAGGAAGCAGCAAAGTTGCAGTGCATGATAGATGATCACCAAAAATTGTTGTACCCAGGTTGCCAGCAGGGCCATAAAAAACTAGGTACGACACTAGAATTTGTGCAATGGAAGGCAAAAAATGGTGTGTCCGATAAGGCATTTCAGGGGATGTTGAACATTGTCAAGAAGATTCTCCCCGAGAATAATGAATTACCGTCCACAACATATGAAGCTAAACAGATTATTTGCCCTCTCGGATTGTATGTTCAGAAGATACACGCATGCCCTAATGACTGTATCCTCTATCGTGGTGATGAATACGAGAAATTGGATGCTTGTCCCGTCTGCGAAGCCCTGCGGTATAAGATCAGGCGAGATGATCCTAGTGATGTTGAGGGGCAGTCTCCCAAGAAGAGAGTTCCCGCGAAGGTGATGTAGTATTTCCCTATAATACCACGCTTGAAGCGCTTGTTCAGGAACAAGGCGAATGCTAAGTTGATGCGATGGCACAAAGAAGACCGTAAGGAAGATGAGATGCTGAGACACCCCACAGATGGGGCACAGTGGAGATCAATTGATAGAACATTCCCAGACTTTGAAAGTGAAGCAAGGAACATAAGGTTTGGTTTAAGCACTGATGGATTCAATCCATTCGGTGAGTTGAGTAGTGGCCATAGTACTTGGCCTGTGACCCTTTGTATGTTCAACCTTCCTCCTTGGCTGTGCATGAAGCGGAAGTTCATTATGATGCCGGCGCTTATCCAAGGCCCAAAACAACCCGGCAACGACATTGACGTGTACCTAAGGCCGTTGGTTGATGACCTTTTACAGCTCTGGAAGGAAGAAGGTGTACATGTGTGGGATGAGGATAGACAAGAGATCTTTAATCTACGAGCATTGTTGTTCGTAACCATCAACGATTGGCCTGCATTGAGTAACCTTTCAGGACAGACAAATAAGGGATATCGAGCATGCACCCACTGTTTAGACGACACAGACAGCATGTACTTGAAGCACTGTAAGAAGGTCATCTATATGGGTCATCGTCGATTTCTCCCTGCTCACCACCAGCTGAGAAAGAGCGGGATGCATTTCAAAGGGGCGCCAGACCATCGTAAAAAAAACCTGCACACCGTAATGGAAAGCGTGTATTCAAGATGATGAAGGATGTAAATGTAGTCTTTGGAAAGGGACTTGGTAGCCAACCTGTTCCGAACGATGATAACGGACATGCACCCATGTGGAAGAAAAAGTCAATATTTTGGGAGCTACCTTATTGGGAAATCCTAGAGGTTCGCAACGCAATAGACGTGATGCACCTGACGAAGAATCTTTGCGTGAACGTGCTAGGCTTCATGGGTGTTTATGGAACCTTAAAAGATACATTGGAAGCACGACAGGACTTGAAAGCCATGGGGCAACGAGATGACCTACATCCGGAAAAGAGAGATAATGGATAGCACTACTTACGTCCTGCCAGTTACACTCTCAGCAAGGAAGAGAAGGATAGCATGTTTGAATGCTTGAATAGTATGAAGGTCCCGTCTGGGTACTCCTCGAATATAAAGGGAATAATAAATATGAAACAAAAGAAGTTTACAAATCTCAAGGCTCATGACTGCCACATGTTGATGACCCAGTTGCTTCCGGTTGCACTGAGGGGTGTTCTACCAGAAAATGTCCGGTTGCCGCTCGTAAAGCTATGCGCGTTTCTCAATGCGATTTCGCAGAAGGCAATCGATCCATCCAAGCTATCAAAGCTACAGAACGATGTGGTGCAATGTCTTGTCAATTTTGAGTTGTTATTTCCACCATCCTTCTTCAATATTATGACGCACTTACTGGTTCACCTAGTAAAAGAGATTGGTATTCTCGGACCTGTATACCTGCACAATATGTGGTCTTTCGAGAGGTTCATGGCAGTCCTAAGAAACTATGTTCTTAATCGTGCCCGTCCAGAAGGAAGCATTGCCAAGGGATATGGAACAGAGGAGGTGATTGAGTTTTGTGTTGATTTTATTGATTCAATTGACTTGATTGGGGTTCCAACTTCACGCCACGAGGGAAGGCTCCGAGAAATTGGCACCCTTGGAAGGAAATCAAGTTTGAGCAATGATACTGATTTGTTCGACAAGGCACACTACACTGTTCTACAACAGTCATCCTTTGTGTCTCCGTATATCGAGCAGCACAGGCAGATGGTAGCTTCCAAAAACCCGACCAAATCCGATGCTTGGCTTACCCGTCAGCACATGGAAACTTTTCCCACCTGGTTGCGCCAACAACTTATGGGTAACTCTGAGATTCACCCACAGCTTGCCTGGCTAGCAGGGGACCTGCTAGCACAATCGTCAAATTCCAAGGCTATGAGATAAATGGTTACACATTTTACACGAGAGCCTAGGACCAGAAAAGCACGAACCAGAATAGTGGTGTCCGCATAGATGCCATGGACAGAAATAATAGCAAGGAGTCGTATTATGGTTTCATACAGGAGATATGGGAACTCGAATACGGACCGCTGTACATCCCTTTATTTCTTTGCAATTGGGTGAAGCTAACTGCCGTCACCAAAGATTAGTACGGAATGACAATAGTAGATCAGGATCAAGGAACTTTCGTGAAGAAGAAATTTTACAACGTTGTATTGTAATGCGTTAAATGTACATGACCTTTGTGTATTAATTGATACAATTTGTAATTTACCCTATGTATGATTTCATGTATTCTTAAATTTGTTAGGTGAAGATTTTTTAGATAAACATGAACAATGTTAACCACATACAAATATGGATTTTTCTGCGCATTGAAATTATTTAATTGAATAATTTCTTGATCACAGCAATGCAGTAAAATAAATATTTTAGAGGCTAAATGAACTGGTATAGAATTAATGATTAATTCATACTTATTGTCAATTTACTTGTTAATTAAATATATTTTTGCATGTACAAAATCTGTGAAGGTTTTGTTTTTCATCCTGAAATGCAGAGAAAAGATAAAATAAAATCCATTTCCAAAAAACAGGCGGGAGAAGAAAACTAGGAAAAAAGACCTTTTGTCTCGGGTGCTAACAGCAACCGGGACAAAAGGCCCCCCTTTTATCCCGGTTGCAAACGGCAACCGGGATAAAAGGGTACTTTTCGTCTCCCGCCCGGACGTACCCTTTTATCCCGGTTGCCAACTGCAACGGCAACCGGGATAAGAGGCCCCCCCCTTTTATCCCGGTTGGTGGTGGCACCCGGGATAAAAGGGTACGCTCCTAGCCCCACCTGGCGGACGCACCCTTTTGTCCCGGGTACCTTTACGAACCTGGATAAAGGGGGGGGGGTTAAAAGGCACTGTACTCCCTTCTACCCCCCGCCAGTTACACTTAGCAAAATTTTCGCCAAGTCCCGCGCGTTCTGTTCCGCCGTCGCCACCCGTCCGCCTCCCTCGCCGGCCGCCGCCGCTGTCGTCCCCCATTGCGCCGGCTATCGTCGTCCAGCCGCCGACCGCGCCCAGACATCGTCGTCCTCCATCGCCCCGGCCGGCCCGCCTCGATCCTCCTCGTCCGTCGCGCCCGGCCCCCACCTCATCGCCTCCGGCCACCGGCTCCATCCTCGTCGCCGCCTCCATCCTCGTCGCCGCCTCGTCGCCCCTCGTCGCCGCCTCGTCGCCGTCCCACCTACGCCGTCCCGTCGTCGTCGCCTCAGCCGCCATCCTCGCCGCACCGGCCGCCGCCGTCCCGCTGCCCGGCCGCCGCCGTCCCGCCGACCCGGCCACCTCGTCGCCCCGGCCACCGTCGACGACCGCGCGCGAGAAGTCCGCCGCCGCGCCGGCCGGCACTGGCGCCGGGAGGGCCTTTTTTTTTAAGTTAGAAAATTAAGTTATATTTTTATGATAGATTTTTAAGTATGATTGTTAAGTTAGAAAATTAAGTTATATTTTTAAGTTAGATTTTTTAGTTAGATTGTTAAGTTTGATTTTTAAGTTAGATTTTTTTTAAGTTAGATTTTTTTAAGTTAGATTTTTGTATATGTGTCCCCTCCGCCGTCCCGCCGCCGTGACCGCCGCCGTCACAACCTAGTAGGCACCGCCCGTGGTTCCGGGGAACCATCCCCGCCTACGCCGTACCGCCGCCCTGACCACCGCCGTCACAACCTAGGCACCGCCCGTGGTTCCAGGGATCCGTCCCCGCCTCTGCCGCCCTGACCGCCGCCGTCACAACCTAGGCACCGCATGTGGTTATTGCTAGAAATTCGTAGAAATTCGTAAAAATATTCCGGACTTTGTAGGATTCATGTTATTTTATGATTTCATTACATACAATTTTCGTATAGAAAGTTTTGATGTTTGAGTCCAGGAAGGTGGCGAAATTGACTAGGCCGATTGGCCTGGCCCATTTCTGGTCCTGATCGACGTGCCCTTCGGCCACGGCATCTCTGGATTATAAATATGCCCAATTTTCATCGACACACGGAATCCATTCGCCAGAACTTGACAAAACCTAGGGCATTCACCAGAGGGAGCTAACGGCCGCTGCAAGTCTTCAGAGTTGTCTAGGAGATGGCTTAGGCCAAACCCTAGCCGCCATGGCCTTCATGCATGGTTGTGCCATGGTGGAGTTTAGGAGCTAGCTGTATCATCAATGGTATGTACTGGAGGTGATGATCTAAATATATTGTCAGATTTAGTGACCAATAGTCTACCAGGGGTTACCTAGGTGATAGATTTGTAGGCGTGGGAGATCATAAAACCAAGAACTCAAATGGTAACACGGGGTCAGTTTACAACAAGTATCCTGTGATATCTGGGCTCAATTGATTCGCCCGGCCTCCTAGCATGTGGTCCATGCATCCTCATGCCTTGGACTGCACGGCATGGTTGGGCAGGCCCACTTGTCAGGGCCAACCAGTATCCTGGTTGGTGGGGACCCGTGGGTACCCTTATCCCTCATGCATCTATTATGTGAGCAATGTTCTTCTTGTCATCCAATCTGTTAGCGACTCAATGGATCCTTTTATGCTTTCTACTTATCATGAATATGCTTGTTCCTCAGTCTAATTCGCGATTAGACTACATAGCATGCTTTATGTAATCATGGTGATTAGATCTAGTTTGTGGACCCTTCTTGATAGCTAGACATGTTCATCTGTGTTCGTGCTCTTAAATTGTCTGCGCCGATAGTGGGCATCGTGACGGGGTCTTCTTCTGTGTAAGGTGGGGGTTTTCATGAAGTTGACTGGAGGTAGTAGTTTAAAGATTGTTTTGGATAAGATCCATGATGTGCTTGCTCGTTGGTTGTGGAACTACAACTAGAATATGATAGGCTCTTGCTGCCCTTGGTGATGTTATATCATATATATATATATGTAGATATGATCTATTCTTATTCATGAGATCAATCTTTACAACAAGTTTGCCTTCATATGCAATCTATGCATCATGTTTGGATAGATTCGTTAGACTAGATAGAAAACCCTAGCCAGTTCACTGCTGATCCACGGATTGATAAATCTTGGATGGAATATTCTAAGGGAAAAGCCACGATGATCCGTGCACTTGCGGTTCACAAATTGACTCGCTAACTTCCGTCAACCAGCGTCCACAAATTGCACTCACACAGTCACCAGATAATATAAAAAAAACTACGCTAGGTTATAATAATGCGTTGGCGATAGGGCCCAAATGTTTCCTGCTGATAAGTATTTGGTAATGTGCTCTTTTCAGGTTGAGGATCAGATGCAGTTAGAACAGATAAAGAATTTGAATTTTGAATGACTAATATTTTTGGTTGATTGAGAACTCTTTTTCTCCCTTCATGATTCAGGATGAAATGGTTTGTATTTGATTTGATTTGATTCTACAAGGGGGTTGTCTTCTCTGAATTCTGAAAAATAGGTTCAAAAGCTATGTATTATGGGCTGGAAATGCGTATTATGAGAAATGGACTGAAAATTGGCTCAACATTGGTGGGCTGAATTTTTATGGGCTGCTATTGGGCTAGAATTTGAGTTGATATGATTGAAATTAATGTGGGTCAAACAAATTGGATTAGCTTATGGGCCTATTTCACAAATGGGTCGTGACGAGGTCAACATCTACGTCAGCCGCCACGTGGCAACAGCTAGTCATTTGCCACATCATCGGCCTCATCAGCCACCACATCATTAGCCACATCATCAGTATCCTCCATGTCATCGGCCATGTCACATGGTGTTGATGTGGCTGTTTGATTCATGACGAATATTTTCGTCACTAAAGTTAGGCTTGGGCTGGGCTAAGCGGGCTTGAGGCTATTTTTCGACGAATTAGAAACGTCATAGATTGTATCGATCTATGACGATTACGCCAAAAATGTAACGAGGCGTAATTTGTGATGCTTAATACATGACGATATGCGAAATCATCACAGACACTGCTTTATGACGGTTTTTTAGCGATCTTTGATGAAATTTTTCCGTCATAGATGGTTTCTTGTAGTGTGCATGTACGAGATCAACGCATCAACTTATGCATGCATAAGATTTAAATCCTAGAATGCCATTCTTTTGGGGATAAATTTTGAATGCTGGAATATCCTTTTGGGGATGAGGAGAGTATATTTTATTCAAAACCCACGAACATGCAAAATGATTGAACGGATCACGCGAGGTCGAAATGCACCATGCATGACAGAGACAATATAAGAGCCTCTATTTTAATCACAACTCACAACCGTGCAAAAATGTTAGAACGGATCTAGACGTTTCTACTCGGCAAGGTGGTTAATTAAGCGCTGAAGAATCAGCATGCAACCTGACTGAACCAAGGCTCGCAGAATGAGCATGCAATCAAATTGGAAGCAAAACCTTAACCTCGACGAAGCATAGTAGCTAGTAAGGTTCCTGAACCAGCATTTGGCACCGGCGTGTCATTTTCGATCCGCTGATCAGATTAAACTCATACTATAGAAGGATATAATAAGATTTCCACATACTCGTCGATGATAAGCGGAGGCCACGTTACCAGGGAAGGCTGATTGCCGTCGTCCTGCGTTTGCATGCGTCGGCAACGGCGTCGAAGCCAGGTTCCTCCTCCGTGGCCGTAAACAAACTCAACTCAAACTGAGATCTCTACTGCTCAGATCACGATCAAAATGTAAACAAAATATAAACAAATAATCACGATCTACGCACTATGCAACGATGAGAGTATGCCAGGTTATTACCAGGGGAAGGCTGCTTGCCGTCGTGCGTGCGCACCCGTCGGCAACGCCGGTGAAGTCAGCTTCCTCCTCAACGGCGTCGAAGAAGCTGGCTTCCGATCCTCCTCTGCGCGAACGGCCGCGAGCTCACAATGCAACGAGGGAAGGATCGAGGGATCTCGCAACTACTAAGGACACCGTAATTATATGGTAGGAATATGATGGTACAAATTAAGGAACAAATGACGGTGTGGTCTTCCTGAAATTAGGCGACTTGTTTGTTACGAATCGAAGGAAAGTAATCGCAGGAATTCACGCATGGGCGTATGGCGGGCACCAAACGAAGGAAAGTAATCGGAGGGATCCACGGGCGGGTAAGGAAAAAGCGAGGTGTCAAAATAATTTTAGTTTTAGGTCCTGTTTGGGTCCCTTCATTTTGAAGGAATTGGAATCTATTTAATAGAGTAGGCTAATTTATGTTGGAATGTGGCATTCCACAACTTTTCAAAGTTTAGATATAAGCCTATCTTAAATTCATAGGGTGGGAGATGGAAATTGATTCTATAGATTATGGTTATTAGAATGGAATTCAATTCTTATAGCACGCTCTTAGACTCGCTTCTCTATAGTAGAAGTGCAGCATATAAGTATCTCTCCCATATCTCCAACTATAATATACAACTATATTCCACATACAATTATATTAGCTTAATTAATTTGTGTCTAAATTATGATTATTAGGATGGAATTCAATTCCAATGATCCAAACGGGGCCTCAGTGAAATCGTTTTCCTTCGAAACAAAATAGATCTCCACGTCAAACTTTTAGGCCTGGCAAGTGGGGCCACTACGAGGAGGATTGTGGCCTAATCTAAACGAGAATGATTTTTAATTTTCTCGTAAAGATATATGTAAAAAAATTAAAATCTGACTTCTCTTAAAAAAAAGATGTCCGCGTTCTCTGTTTCCTCTATTATTTGTAACCTTACCGTACATAATGTCGCGACGTCGCAGTCAGAAAATTGAAATGTTCCTCGCAAAAAAAAAAACAAAATTGAAATGTTGCCGACATTTGTCACCTATTCACCCATTTGTAACGTGATCATGCACAAACGTTCCTGCCAATAATTCAACCCGACCTGATCCAAATGCAATTGATTGAAACGCACCCTTCCAGCCAGCAGAAACGATCCACCCGGTTCCGCTGAGCTTCAGTTCAGTTTCAGCCTGCCATCAATCAATGCGTGACGCAAGCCGAGACGGGCCCACAGTATAGCCTACGTGGCGACGGCCGCGCCACTCCTCCCGCCACGTGTCCCCCAAACCCCCTCCAGTTAAATCCAGCACACCGCGTCACCTACCCCCAATCCGCTCTTCCCCTCGCCGACGCCGACCGGCCCAGTTGCATTGACTCCCCCCACCGCCACCACCAATGGATGTGGACGAGCCCGCCAAGCCCGCCGCCAACGGCGAGGCGGCCCCCTCCTCCGGCGCCCGGCCCGTGGACGTCGTCTCCGGCGGCGGCGGCGGAGAGGAGGACACGCTCCCCGGGGTGCTCCGCGGCTTCGTCGACGGGGTCTGGTCCTCCCCGGGCGGCGGCGGCGGCGGCGGGGACGAGCCGCTGCTCAGGCGGCTCCGGGCGGCGTCCTGCGAGGCGGCCCCGCGGCTGCGGGGGGCGTCCAGGAACTCCGCGCGGGACCTGCTCGAGTGGACCAGGCGGGGCAGCGGCCTCCGCGCCATCCTCGTCATCTCGGTGAGCAACCCCCCGCGTGCCCCGTTCGCTGGCCCCGTTCCCTGATCCGTCCAGTTAGCATAGGCTTTCTTGCCTTGTTTGCTAATTTTGGCTCGATTTTTGTAGTTAGTGTGCGCGACCTGAATTAGTAGTAACAATCTTGCTCTAGATTTGTGGTCTTTGACTGGTAGGAATGTTACCATGCCACAGTTGTCAACTTGCCTGCTGCAATTCTAAATTATCTTATTATGTAAGTTATGTCGAGAGAAGTGAAGAATTGGCTATATTATAAGTTTTACAGGTCAAAGTACATGGAGAATTTATTGTCAATAATAATAACTGAACCCATCGGAGCCTGATTTGTGCGTGATTATCATAATTTGAGGTGGCATACCTGTAGTTCTTACATACTGCCCTTGGTTACCATCTGCTTTTTAGGAATAATTGAATTTGCTCAGGTATTTGATTTAGTTATCCTTAATTCATCTGTTCCTGACGTGGCAGGTTGGGACCGTCATGCTTGTAGCGTTGACTGGCCTCCTGATCTTCATGTTCTTCCTGCTGGTTGCGACTGCTAATGCCGTCGTCGTGTCAGTCCTGATGTCACTGGCGGCTGCCGGAGGATTCTTGGCTATCTTCTTTGCTTGCTTAGTTGCAGTGTATGTCGGAGCAGTATCAGTTGCTGCTTTTGCCATTTCTGCCACAGTTATCTCAGCAATTGTTGGAGTAACGATTGCTACTGGTAAGTCATCTCTCTTTCCATATTAAAGATTGATGTGCTGTTGACATGTTAATGCAAACCACCTTCAGGTGTAACGGCCTTAAGACTTTACCTGCAAACTAGTATTGAATACCGTTCTGCATTTCTGCATCTGAAGTTAATTTAGTCAATGTTAATATGTTGAATATACGACAAACATTTATTGTTTACTGAATTATATCAAATTATTACTCTTGCCTGTGAAACGAAATTAGATTAGAAATAGATACTCCTGTACTTTCATGGCTGACTTTAGTAGCGGCTACTGTCACTGGGTTGCCTATGTGTGCTCTCCTAGAGAGCAATAGGATCGTGCGCTAAATTGTATTTCAACAATTTAGAATGAGTTTGGTCAATGTTGTTACCCTTTCCTTTGAATAGTTTAGAAGAATAACTACAAATACCAGAAAAAAAGAAGAAAGGAAAACTATGCATATTGTGCCATGCCATTTCAGTGAATCGTTCAATGCAGATTGCAGAGTTTGCTTTTGCTCTGTTTCCTAATATGTTAGGACAATCATGTAGAGGGCTTGTACTAGTCCTTGAAAAGTTGAGAAACTTCTTCACAGTATGTTCGACAAACGAGTGTCAGCTAGAAATTTTAAAGTTCAGGAAATTTCACTGTGAAATGCAAAGACTTAAGCTGGGTCCTGCTTTAACGCATAGTCAGCCTTTAAGATGTGGTGAAAAGTATGAACTTGCAAGATGAAAGAATTTCAATAACAACATAAATGGAAGGACAAATATCAGCAGAAAGTTATCGAACTGAAGTACTGGAAAACTATGAATGCAACAGCAATAGTTTAAATCATGTGATCAATTAGGTTGGGGAGATCAATTTACAGCCATTGCAGTGATTATCATCTTACATCTCTTTGAGCCCCCCAAAAGAAAAAATATTGCATCTCTTAGATGTTACTTTATGTTAGAGATTTTTTGAAAGTTAAAGTTGAAACTGACCAATAGTCTAGAATCTGCTGTCAATTTCATCTTTTACCTTTGGGAATGCCAGTCAACACAATGTTACATACATAAATTAAAAGAATAACTAGGCATGAAACTAAATTGGGAGAATGGGAATAAAGCGGCACAACTTTTGCAAAAATAGCTGCAGTTTATTATTCTCATCAGAAATCTCATGGAGATCATGATTCTCCATACCTAGAAATGTAAGAGCAGAATAATCTGTTTTGACAAAGTAGTTTCCTTGCAGCGAGAATAATCTACTATGAGAAACAGTATGTTGGGACAACAAGTGTCAACTAGAAAGTTTAAAGTTCAGGAAATTTCACGGTGAAATGTAGGTACTTACACTGGATCCTTGTTAAGTTCACAGTCAACCTTAAAGGTTTGGTGAAAAGTATGAACTTGCAAGATGACATAATTTCAGTAAAAAAAAGAAATGAAAGGATAATATCAGCAGAAAGTAGAACTGAAGTACTGGAAAACTATAAATGCAACAACCAAAATTTAAATCATGTAATCAAGTAATTATGTGAGATCAATTCACAGCCTTGGCACTGATTATCATGTTTCATCTCTTGGATCCCACAAAAGGGAAAAGTTTCACCTCTTAGATGTTACTTCATGCTAGACATTTTGAAAGGTAAAGTTGAAACTGACCAGTAGTCTAGAATCAGCACGGCATTACTGACATAAATTTGTGGAGAATAGGTAGGCATGGAACATAAATTTGTGGAGAATAACTAGGCATGGAACATAAATTTGTGGAGAATAAGTAGGCATGGAAATAGATTGGGACAATGGGGAATAAAGTGGCATAACTTTAGCAAAAATAGCAACAGTTTATTATTCACATCAGAAATTTCATGGAGATCGTGATTCTCCATATCTAGAAATGTAAGCATGGCATAATCTGTTTTGACAAAGCAGTTTCCTTGCAGCCAGAATACTCTTTTCTCAGATTTGTTAGGTCCAAAAGCACATCTCCACCTCCCAAAGAACCTGTTCGCATCACGTGTGCTGTGCTAATGTTCAGAAAACACATCCTACTGCAGGCTGGGTCGGGTTCTTCTGGATGATCTGGTTCGCCGCGAGGAAGAGCATGGACCTGACGAAGCACTCCATCGGCGCGACGAGCTCGGCGATCCAGTCGTACTCCGCATCCCGGCACGCGAACTGGAAGCCGGTAGACTGATGCTGAGGCTACCTCCAGCTTTGGTTACGCCCTGTATGGAGCCTTTGGTCTATGTGAATTAGAACTACGGACACTGCCAGTTTGTAAGAGGTTTCTCTCGGTGACTCGGTGTGTAATATAGCTCTGAGCTTTGGCACCTTGTACGTGTGCCATGGCGGCCAGTATGTGCTGTGAAGTAGGTCAAGCAGATGAACTTGTAGTGAATACGTGTGCATACAGCTGTGTTTATGCTGTGAGGAAAGGGTGTTTGGTTCCTTAGGTAAGTTTGATGATCAGGTTGGCAAGTGTTTGGTTGGATAATTAATGATAACTAATCTTTGGTAAGATTTGATTTTTTAGGCTCCACATGTTATAGAGATAAAAAGTGTGGTAAGGTTCTTTTTGCCATGGCAAAGTGTGGCTTCAAATTTCTTTGGCAAAGGGTGGCTTCAAATTTCTTTGCCACACCTTTTGTGACTTGCCATGTTTGCCAAAGGTCAGGACATCATAAATGAATAAATGAATCCATTTTTTTGGTTTGGAGGATGAGGATGCCGAGACTCTGAACTGAAGAAACCATTTCATCGCAATTCACACAAAGATCGATCACTGTCACTGCATTACGCCGATCAACTGATCACACACAGCTATGTGTACACAACAGAACAGAACATGCATATTCAGAGCAGAGTCCCATGGGAATGGAACTCTGGATATCAGTAGGTCCTGTCGCGTCCGACAAGGGAGAGGAGGAAGGTGCGGTAGTTGCCGGACGTCTCGGAGTGGATGGCGTCGGGGAGGGAGCGCTTGTACATCCTGTGGTACTCGGCCTTGATGTACTGCATGTCCACCTCCGCCCGCGTCACCACCACCCGGATCAGCGCCGAGTCGCTGGTGCCAAGCCCCTTCATCGCCTTGTGGAGCACCTTGGCGAAGTACCTCGCCGGGCTGTCGGCGGCGCACCGGAGCACGGTGAGGAGGCCGAACCCGAAGTTCCCCGACGTCTCGCCCTTCACCGCCTGCTCCAGCGACCGGTCGTACATGTGGTGGTACGCCCGCGCCACCGCCGCCAGGTGCGCCCAGCTCCGCTCGCTGAACACCCGGATGAAGGCGCGCTCGTCGGTGCCCAGCCGCCGCTCCCCGGCCTTGAAGAGCTCCCGGGCGTCCAGCGCCGCCAGCGACGGGTCCACCGCCGCCGCCCCCTCCGCGCGCGGGATCGCCAGGTACGCCAGCAGCAGCCGCTGGTGGTCGCCGGAGGTCCGCTCGGTGACGTCGTGCTCGACGTAGCAGCCGAACCGGGCGCGGTAGGTGTGCCGGATGATCTGGAGCTGCGAGGGGGTTCGGGAGCAGACCACCTCCGTGGCGGCGCGGAGGTCGGTGACGTCACCGGTGAGGGCCTGCTTCAGGATGGTGGCGTCGCGGGAGGCCGGGTCCAGGAGCCACAGCAGCATGGCGCGCTTGTGGTGGCCGCTGAGCTCGGAGGCGATGCGGCGGGCGAGGTCCTGGTTGAACACGGCGCGGTACTCCTGCTGGATCAGCGCGCGCTGCGCCGCGTCGCGGTGGGCGAGGATGTTGATCACCGTCGTGCTGTCGCAGCCGAAACCTTTGAACGCCCTGTGGAGGTCGATGGCGTCCTGCCGGGGCCACGTAGGCACCGGCGGCACCGTCAGGCTCGCCATCCCGCCCCGCTCCTGTGTGTCGCTCGCGGCGCTGCTCGTGCTCTGCTCTCTCTCCCACGGGTGCGCGGGCGATCAGCGGCGCCGGCTCCTGTGATAGATGGCCGGGTCCTCCTCGCGCGCTGGGCTTTTATAGGGGGAGATGACGCCATTGTTGGCCCGCGAGGGGAAGATGCCGGTCACGGGCGCGGGGATGGTCGACCGCGTCGGAACGACGCGGGCGGTGGGCGCCCACCTCCGCCTCCGGCCCACGCCACTATCACGGAATCGCCGGGAGGCCGGAGAAGAAGACGGATTCCTGCTTATCCAGAGCATCTCCTTTTGCTTTCGGTTGATGCTTGCTTGACGGACCTCCTGTTCGGCGGCCATGGAATGCTCGCGGCGACCAAAGCTGCAGCGCTACTCGTCGAGGGGGCATCCTTGTTGTGATTGAGACGGACGTGTCGGGCACGTGATACACGATGGATTCGTGAATGTTGGGCCGCCTCTCGGCTTCTCGGGCTTCCACGGGCCTACAGCTAGGTTGGGCTGGGCTGAAGATTGGTTACAGCAAGCCCAATATCAATGACGAAAATAAACGTCACATGGTTGCCACGTAATCATCCATAAGTGACATGGATGTTGACGTGGCGGCTGATATGGCTCGTGATGTAGATAAAGATGATGATGTGGCTGCTGATGTGGCCAATGAAATGGCTGCTGACGTGGTTGATGACGTGGCAGGCACTAATTACATGACTGCTGACGTGGACAAAAATGTTGCATTCACAGCCCATTTGTTAATGGATCCATTTTGGAACTAGGCCACTAAAACGAGCCATTTTTTCAGCCCACTATATTTCCACTCCAATTCAATCCCACTATACAGCCCATGGAAAATTCAGCCACCAAATTCATCCCATTTATCAGAATGATCAATTCAGCCTACAATACATACAAAATTTATCAACCAATCAAATACAATTTCAGATTTACATTCATGCCATGGTAATAGAAACAATAAATTATCAAATAACATTCATGTTATCATTGGTTCCAGAGACAACAGAAGTTCCAGAAATGTACTCTTCTCCCAGAAGCAGCATCCATCTCAGCTGGATTCATTGCAGACCTGCAAATTGTATATTACATGGTGAAGTCAACTGGCGCAGTACATATATGAGCGTGCACAAAATCAAATATCAGAGTACAAGTCTCACTTCACATAGTCATAACCTCAAGTTATCACTAGCAAAAACAAGTAGTCCTCGCATGAATTAAGAATACATGACCACATCTGATTATAAGTACATTACTTGAGTGCAATAATGCATGAAAAAATTGCTACTATACATATTACTGTTCTACCAAAACTCTAGTTAAACACCTGGATGCCTAAATGAGCTAAGCTACTAAGCTACACAAGCTGCTATTAAATCATTTCTACTGCCAACACATAAGCAATACCATTTTAAAGTGCAGAACAAGCTAGAACATATCATGGTCACTTACCATCTTCATTCAATTTCTTCAACAGCGGACTTTGAGGTAAGCACGTACATTCCAGCAGCAAATGTTTTTCTTATGGCCAATCCATGGTGAGGAGCAAACACCTGAGGATAAGCTACTGATGCTGCATCCCTAAGTGAGTTGCCCCTAAAAAAATAATACCAACAAGTGATCACAATCAGTCTCTAAATGCTCATGCAAGGAAAACAAACATAATAGTTAACTAAGACAAAGTTCTTTGTAGCTCAGTGAAACAATGTTGCTCCTGTGCAACTAGTACTTATGTAACTAGCATCTGCTCAAACAGAACCTAAGTTGGAAAGTTAAAACGGTGAACAACATGTCCTTTTCAGTCATGTACATTAGATGGCCTTCATATCAGCCTAGCAATAGAGATAAGTATATGAAATATAATCACAATAGAACCTGCTTTATAAAACATGAAACCCAATAGAGCTAAGCGTTCCCATGAAAAATACATGAGGCAGCAAACAAATTGAATAGGCAAACTGGAATGACAAACTCCAGAGCAACATCACAGTAGTTACCTGTTAGCAAACATGCAAGGGAATTAAAGAGAAATACTCCTATTTTTCACATGTCTTGAGACTCTACACCAAACAAATATAGAAGCAAAGTATATAAAATATGAACTCAACGGAGCTAAGAATTTGCAGGGAAAATAGATGAGACAACAGTCAAATTGAATAGGCGACATGATCACTGAAAGTCACCCTCGGTAACTGAATAGAGCATTTAGAAGCTAAGATTGAAGTTAACCTTTCACTTGAGTTCTTAAAGCATAACAGGTAATTACAACTATGAACAGAACACCAAAAGCAGATGCATTGTTAATTTCAGACTGTCGGAAGCCTAAGAGGATTCAGACTTTGAAAAGCCTAAAAGGATTCAGACTTTTAGTGACATACATATACTTGTTCTCTTAAGCAGTACATGCATTGTTATCGTCAAGTTGGATTTGTAGGAAAATGTAGTGTTGAGAAGAGAATATACCAAGGGGGGCATTGCAGAGTGGAGCGTCACGGGCACATACCTCTTCCTGCCCCACAACCATGAGGAGGCCTCAACCCTGCCGCAGCTGCCTATGCCGGCGGCCGAACCCCGGCAGCCACGCCCACGCCAGGGCCCTGGCGTCCATGCCCTTTCTGCTGCTGCAGCTCCGTGCCACCCCTCGCTGCGGGGAAGACGGCCGGAGAGCAGGCCTCAGGCGTTGTTGCCCCTTGCTGGGGACGACGGTCGGGGCACTGGCGACCTCACCCCTGCGACTGCTTCCGCTGGCAACCGGAGTCCGGCAGCCACGCCCCGCGCTGCTAAACTGTACTCAACCTCACCTCAAATGCGAATGGTCACTTTAATTGAATTAAAATGGTAATCTGTCAGGTTTCACCCGATTAAGGGGGTGTTTGGATAGCAGGTGCTAAATTTTAGCACCTGTCACATCGGATGTTTGGACACTAATTAGGAGTATTAAACATAGTCTAATTACAAAACTAATTGCACAACCCCTAGGCTAAATCGCGAGACGAATCTATTAAGCCTAATTAATCCATCATTAGCGAATGGTTACTGTAGCACCACATTGTCAAATCATGGACTAATTAGGCTTAATAGATTCATCTCGCGATTTAGCCTAGGGGTTGTGCAATTAGTTTTGTAATTAGACTATATTTAATACTTCTAATTAGTGTCCAAACATCCGATGTGACATGTGCTAAAATTTAGCACATGCCTCCCAAACACCCCCTAAACCACTTGTCTCGGATCGAAACAAAGCATTCTCACACGAAGGTGAGTCCAGAGATTACAACAATCCAGGTATTTCATTACAGGTCCCAAATTAAGTTATTACAACTCACAAGTTCAAATGCATAAATGTAGAGTTTCAGAGTTCGAAGTAGCGGAAATAAAACGGTAGTTTAACGTCGATACAAGATACCATGGTGAAGCCTACCATGATATCAGTCATCACGTTCCTCACCGATCGAGGATAGGTCCCACTCGACCGTCTAACCCGGAGGGAGCTAGGTCGGCCAAGTTAGACTAGCAGCCAAGTTATTCACATCCACATTACCTAAAAACATAGCCACAAGCAAGGCTGAGTATACTAATACTCAACAAGGCTTACCCATCAGGTGGTAGCTATTCCACCGACTTCTAGACATGCAAGGCTTTTTAGCTGAGGGGTTTGTTTTGCCAAAAGCATCTAAGGTAGATCCTTACTTTCAAGTTTTAGCAGCAAATTTTAGTTGATTATCCATGTAAGAACTTATTCTAAGCAAGCATGGTGAACAAGCAATTTAATTCAAGCATCAGTATTTATCATCATCCTTGTTCCACTTCTTACTCAGTGCAGCATAGTGATCAATCAGTCCCAAATTGTGAGAGGCAGACGATTCGAATCGAGTTTCTTAACCTTGCAAGGTGAACCTAAACTGACGACATATGCATACCACACCGGGTCCACACATGTCAGCCGTCCCCATCAATCCCCAAGCACGTCGACATGGCCCACTTCCCTTGGGTATAAGGCCCTACAGTCCCGGAACGTCGCCGTACTGTGACTGCACTTGTACCCACATGATGCATCAGGGGAACCCATTTCCAGAGAGAGCAGGAAGTATGTCCACGCCTTGGTTCAATCAGGTACTAGGCTTTCCGATCCTATACTCGGTATGAGTTTAGTACTTTTCAAACACTTGACCATAATCACCGACACAGTTCGACCTTAGCACATTCATCTTCTATATAGGCGGGGCAATCCACCAATTCAGAACTAATTGTCCAGCCCCACCCGTCAACCTTATGATTTCAGCATAAGTAAACAGGAAACTCCTATAGCTCGCGAGTGATAGGAAATCACTTGACTTTTACCGTGTCCCTATTTAGCATTGCAACTACTCGACTTAACATACTAGTATTCAGAACATAGGTACCTAGGATCATGCAACTAAGGTTTCAAGCAACGCCTATAAACTTAATGCACAAACATAAGCAACAGAACTATTGCATAAGCTTTAGAAATCAAGATTATGATCCAGGGCTTGCCTTCCTATACTAGGTTAGACTGAGGGTCATTTGAAGCTTGACTGAGGTCCTGCGTAACCTCAATCTAGCTCACTTCCACAAACGGCTCCTCCTCAACTGCTGGGAGTAGTTCGTAGGTTCCGTCGGTGAGATTCGCTTCTACACGAGATGCATATGCAATAGTTCAAGTTCCCGTACTTTCACATGCAAGATGTATATCATGAATTATTGCAGAAGTGCAAAGTGCATAACGACCACATTTACCTAGACAAGAACTAAACTTTGATTTCTCGTAAAGTAAGGTGTGTGCAATTTAAAACTTGGGCTTGATTTGATGGTGATTGTGTACACATATAAGGTTTTGACAACTTAGACTTCATAAAAGAAAGGTGGGGGGTCATTTCAGGGTTGCTCAACATTCATTTGGAAAGTTATCCTATTTCTGAATTTTAAGCAACTTAACTTAGCATTTACCATTTTACCCTTTCCTAGTCACAAATGTTATTTTCAATTTAACTAGCTATTAAACTTGAATAAATATTTCTAGAAGCATCTAATAAGATATGGTTCTAAATTTTTTACAAAAGCTTCGTAATTACGCAAGTGATCTACAATAAAATAAATTTGAGATGCATTTCACTTTTACAAAATTGTAGAACATGAAGAATGATTTTTAACTAGAGTTTCATTATCAGTCTGGCTCCACAAATTTTATAGAAGGGTTACCAACACTAACAGAGGCTATTGTAAACTTTCTAGGATTTTTTGAGCATGAAAACTATTTACCACATAAAAAGTACATTAAACCACAAGGCCAACGGTGGGCGGCAACGTGGCGGCACATGCGCGTCCCTCTCCACCACTCACCGGCCGCGCCCACGCCCCCTTGCCACCGCGGCCAACTGCTGAGCGCCCCGGTCTGCTCCACTGGTCGTCGGCCTCCTCGTGCTCCCCGGTGGGCCCTGGCTCACCCCGAAACTCGCTAAGCCGCCCCATACCCCTCTGCCGCTATAAAAGGCACTCCCCGCCCCTCGCCGGCGTTGCCCCGCCATATCCCTCCAAACCGAAGCTCCGTTGCCGAGCCTCGCCATGGAGCCCTCCCCTCCGGGCATCCCTGCTACCTTCTAAGCCTCCCAATCGCCCTCTCGTGCACCCCTGCAGCTCCCCGAGCAGCTTCCCGGCCATCTCCACCACCACCGGCGCCGCAGCAGAAGCCCCTCTGCTGCGCCCGAAGCTCCACCGCGGATAGCCGTCGCCGGCCACCCTCCACCCTCGACCTCCACAGCGCACCGATTCCCGGTGAGCTGCTGACCACGCCCATGGCCTTCTTTCACCCCCTCCCCGCCGAACTTCGCCGGAATCGCGCCGGCAAGCCGCCGGGCACATTGCAAGCCCCCAATTCTTTCTTGGGTCTAAGTCATAAAATACCAGGACCTTTCTATGAAAGTTTAAAAGTTGGAAGGACCCCTCTATAAAACGTGTTTGATCTTTTCTGTTTCAAAATGGATTAAATGGCTGAAACTTATAAAATGTGTAGGAAAATGTAGAAAAATGCTAAAAATGTAAAACCAATTTTGTTGGACTCCAGATGTTGTCTAGTTTCACTGAAAAATATTCTTGGACATGTCACTATTATGTATTTCACAATAGGATTTATTTTGTGTAAAAGCCAATAAATGCCTTATAAATCTTAGAAAAATGAGAAAAATATGAAACCGCTTATGTTAGTTTACTCTTGGCATGTTTGTTCTAGTTTTACAACTTGTGCTACTAGTTTAAGTGATGTTCATGATGTTTTAGATTCAAATGCTTAAATGCTAAGTTAACCTTGTTATTAGCAAAATAAATAGTGAAAAATAGATAAAAATACAAGATAAATTTTGTTAGGTTCCTGGTGTACATGACTAACTAGGAAAAATACTTGCTTCTGTGAGATAGCTAACTTACCTTGCTTAGACAGGGTTGCCACACCCGTGCCATCACCGCACATGGTCGGATGACCGCCGTCGGCCACCACAAGCGCCCGCCTCTCCGTCACTGAGGGGCCGACGCTGGGTGCGCCCCAGCGGCACTGCCTCTGCCGTCACCGGATCTGGTGGAGAGAGTGGCGGTGGAGGCATGGCTGCAGCTGGCAAGGCGAAGTTGTGGGTGGTGGCGGCAGTGACGTGACTGCGAGAGTAATGTCGCGGAGGAGCGCGTCAGGGAGGCCACTAGGGAGGTCGGCGGCGCCGCCGCCGTCGGGGTTGAGGAGGTTAGGGAGAGAGAGGAGACTGGGGTGGGGGCGCAGCTCGAGGGCCGCCACCGGATGTAGGGTAGCCGGCATGCGGATCTGAGGAGTGGGGAGGAGACTGGAGGGAGAAAGAAAGGCGTGCGGATCTAAGTGGGGAAGAGACTGGAGGGAGGAGTGCGGGGCGCTTATTAGGGTTGCGGAGGGAGAAGGTTAGCACTCAGATATTTATTGACGCGAAAGTTCGATCTTGGCCATTCAATTGATTTGACGGTGCAGGATATGATACAATTCGATTTGGGCCCGGGTAGGCTGAGTTACCCCAGTCTCCAGGTCTCACCCCTTCATGGCTTAATGTTTTTCTTTTTCTTTTTCTTTTTCAAAGCACCATTTGAAGCAACTTGCAAAAACAAAAATCTTATATACCCTAATATATTTTTAAAATTTAGTGTAATATGTATAAGTTGCCATGTAGGAGTTTCAAGAATTTTTGCACACATTTGATATTTTCTATCATTTAAATAATTTTCTACATGTTTATCGAAAGTAATTCCAAGTTGAACTATATGTACTTCCAATAAGTTTCGAAAACTTGCAAAAAAATTATATTTAGGCTCATATGTTCCATTCTAGCCCACGTCTTGGAGATACATGAAAAATTCATTTGTCTTCTAGGGATAATTCAAACTTCTATCTCCAAATTATCACATAATAATTGCAATAATATCTAAACTTGGTCGGAAAATTCTACAAATTGATGTGACAACATATTTTTGTCCATAATATTGCCATAAAAAAATTCAATGATTTTAATAAAGTGGGACCACACATTGTTCACAAAAGGATACATCTCTCACATAGTTTCTTAGAACTCAAGTCAAACTTTAAGATTTGAATACCTCGTAACATTTTTGAACTTGTATGACCCTCAAATTTGAACACAACCTTATGTTGGCCATAATATTAAAAAATATTAAGTTACATTAGTAATTGCTATGCAAAAATACATTTTTTCTATTCTCTATTTAGGTGGAAGAAAACAAGCCATATGGATGTCATTATGTAAATTAGCATAGAATCATTTTATGGATGTACAAGCTTGACATAAAAGTTTCATAAGATTTTACAAAAATTGGAGTATACATTATTCACAAAATGGATAGATCTCTCACATTGTTTCATACAACTGAAGTCAAACTTTGACATACAACTCAAGTCTTGTATTGCTCATACACACCTCAAACTTGGACACAACCTCACCTTTACCCTCATATTAACATTTTTTTATTTACATTGCTACTTGTTGTGAAAAAAGTTGTTTTTCTATTTTTTTAAATAACTAATTAATACATCATTGTAAAGTAACTTGCGAAATAATTATCTTATATACGCGAATACAAAGAAATGCCATTAAATGAAATATCTTGATTTTATAAAACTTTAGAAAAAAAGAACCATCAAATTTGGCGTTCTTATGAGGGAGAAATACCATTTACAAATTTTAATTTGGGTTTAAAAAGAGAAATGTAAACTAATCTAGCTACTCAAAATATAACTAGACAAAAGTTTTCTCATTGCCACATTACCAAAACGAGGCAACAACTTAGTGGTGCGCGTCAACCTTGGTCAACTGGTAGACCTAAGTTCGAATCCTGCGTGGAGCACTTGTGCTTCTTTTTTTTTGCATTTTAGCTCCAACCACGTGGCACAATGGGATTGGAAAAAACGGCCGCACTCGGATTGCACGAGGGCGATCCGTGGTGTCGCCGTTGAGAGAATGGCGAGCTATCACGTTGTTACCAGTGGCTGGACATAGGCTGGAGCATAAGAATTATTAAAACTAAAATGCTACAACTTGACACAAATGAAGGCTTAGTGTAGTGGTAATGCTTGCGTTCAGAAGCCTAAGACCCGGGTTTGAACCCTCTTCACGATGTTTTTTGGGGTGGGCAACCGGGTGACGTGGCGTGTGCGGCCATTGTGGAAAAAGAAAGAAAGAAAGAAAAAGGGAAAAGAAAGAAAAAAATGATGACGAGAAAAAAAGAAAAAGAAATAAAATACTCCTTAGTTTTTTGAGTTTCATAAAGACCCCAAGTGCTTTCAAGATTAAGGATTACTCAAAGAAAGAAAGAAAAAGGAAAAGAAAGAAAAAAATGATGATGAGAAAAAGAAATAAAATACTCCTTAGTTCTTTGATTTTCATAAAGATCTCAAGTGCTTTCAAGATTAAGGATTACTCCATGCTCGTTATTCCAACCATGTGCAATCCGATTACGAGTACTTCATTTGTGCCTTGCGATCACTCTTTGCCCTTGCACATGTCCACTATGTAAATGTGTGTGTTCATTCTCTCCCTCTCCATAAATAATTATTTCCATGACCTTTTTGACAAGTCTCGGTAAGATCCATTAGAAGTCTTTCTTGTTTTGATAATATCCTGATTATAATATTGTTGCTAGGACTAACCTTCCCAAAGATTCAGATAAAGCCTTATACATATTTTATGACTGATGACAGGTTGGAGAAGTTCTAGCATAGGTTTGAGAGACTTGATGAGCTGAGAGAACAAGAGCAGTTGCAATGAAGTTTAAATTGTTGATCTCAGTTCAGTATCTTTTTGAAAAAGTTTTTATTAAAAATCTTATGTGGTTTGTTTAAAATTAAGAGCAAAAGAATAAATTTATTGTGGGATGTGCTTAAATAATATCTATCCTCCATATTAGAGAAGGCTTGTTGCAACTTGAATATTAATTCAAAAAATCTATGTGACTATTATGTTTTCTTGTGTGTGATCAAGTGCAGGATTGAACACCGAAAGGCAACGCTGATTTCTATTGAAGACTTACTCGAGGACAAGCAAGGTTTAAGCATGGGGGGATTGTTGATGCTCACTATTGACACACTTTTACCCTTATTTATCTTTAATGGTGACATGAATTTAATACCTAAACTATTAATTACACCTAATAAACCGGTCATTTTCACATATGCAATATATTTTGGAGGATGTTCTATTTTTGCAAGGAATTGGACCTAAAAGTATATTTTTTGGATAAAAGCAATGAACAAGCATCGAACCAGACAAAGACGGAGTCCAACGGGCCCAGGAAGGGCCTAGGCTGATCAGCCTAGAGAAGCCCAGGCCGATCGGCCTAGGATCTTTTGGAACCTTCCGACACCCATCTTTGGCAAGCAATTCTCCGAGATGACTTAAGGTCTATGTTTGTAAAGATATAGCAAGGATCACTTCGGGATCAAAGAGGAATCAAAGAAGATCAAGCGGAGATTTGGAAAGTCATTGAAGATCAATCTCATCTTGAAGCAATCGACGTGCTAGGGCCACATGCAAGTGAAAATAAGACTTCAAAGCACTAGGGGAGAGTTGGAGACGAAGCAGGACATGAGGGACCAAAAGGAAGGCCCAGGCTGATCGGCCTAGACCCTCCCAGGCTGATCGGCCTGAGGGTTTCCTTCGCCCCCTCGCCTTCCAATTTTTGCCACGCACTCTCTAGACTATAAATACCCCGAAAAATCCATCGAGCTCTATATCCAAGATGACGTACTCGACGTGAAGTAGCAGAGAAACAGAAGGAGCTTGAGGGACACCTCTCCGGAGAGCCAAGGGTTGTGCAATTGTCGAAGGCTAGCATAGGCGAACCTTTGCCGGCATGATCACCCTGCGAGGAAGATCACGGTGGAGTTCTGGAGCTACAAGTCATCATGATCAAGGTAGGAACCCAGTGGTGATCTTGTGATGTACAATCATTCATGGTGAAGTAATAGATGTGTTCATGTTCTTAGCAATCTAAGTATCTCATTTGATGGTTTTATACTTTATCGGGTTTGCTTGCTTTTTAATCTATGAATCGATGATAGATTGCCTAGGGTGTTCTTGTGGTTATGACCAGATTTGCATGCCTAATCTACCGATGAGTATGTCATGTTCTTATGATCATTCCCTTAACCTGCTTACGCTGATAGAGGTGATCATGATAGGATCTTTCTTGTGTAAGGTCGGGATTTCGGGATCCAGACCGGAGGTGTAGATTTAAAGATGTTTTTTACTAAGATCATATACGTGTTGCTTTGCTATCCATGCTCACAATTACAACGTATGCATAGTCTAGGTTGCTTTAGATTGATTACCTTTGCTCTCTCTGTTATCTGTATGTACATGTTTAAGTAGATTGGATCTGAATCTCTCATAAACACCAAGTTAATACTAACAATGCTAGTTGAAATAGATCTTGTACTATAAGTTTCACAGATTGATAAATCTTGGGGGAATACTCTGAGGGAAGAGCTACAACTAATCCGTACGCTTGTGGTTCACAAATTAGCTTGCTAACAGCATTCAACAGTTATAATAAAATTATTTTTTAACAAGAGAAGCAACTGAAAATTGCAAATTATTCGATCGTATGCCGTTCTATGTAATTTTCTCGTGAAAATGCAATGCAATATGCATGTTATTACTTTTAGTACAAGATAGCTAGTACACATGCTAATAATGCACGGTTGTTTCTTTCTTCTTATTTTTTTCCATAAAAGTTTGACCTAAAACGACAACCGGACAGATGGTTCAGAGGAATAGTGCATATCCAGTGTACGTCACACGGCCGTCAGAACTGAGAAATACATTAATACAATAACGCGTAGTCAACGTGGTACTCCTACCTGGCACCTGGATTTGGACCAAGTTCGCAATCAGAATTTAGCGGCCAGAATGAATAATCTTCAGGACAGCGGAACGCGTCTGCGCAGATACCGACGCCATCTTTGCAGTGGGAGCAACCGCCGAAGCAATTAGTTACACGTGTCATTGTTCCCATCAACAAAAAAACATCATGGCTGGCCTCGACTCCAAGCCCCCAGCCCCCCACTACCGCAGTGGGCACCTCGTACGGCCGCTGACGGCGACCGGCCTCCGGCGATCCATGCGATGGTTGCCCGGCCGGTAGCTTTCAGCTCGAGCTGAATCGGCAGCGACCCCGGCCGGGAGGACACGTGTGATTCCCCCCCGGTCAGTGCCCCCAGCTGCCTAATGCGTACCCTACCCTACCCAATATACGCCCATCAACCCATGGTCCTAGGGAAGGAGAAGACAATGGCGCAGCCAATGGCAGGGTAACACACGGTGCAGGCGCATGGCCGGTCTGCTGAAGGGTCTCCTTATTACGTTAGGTGCGGCTTGAAGGAACAGTTCAGAGAGGTTGGGACCGCCGCATGATCACCCTGTCGATCGGGATTCCGTTCTAGACACTTCCATTCCGATGGAAGTAAAACTTTTAAGTTTCGACGAAACAGTGTAGTGGGGTAAGACGTACGAGACAGGGTCTTAGGTGAGCGAGCTCTTTCGTGGCCATTCTCCTGTTCCAACTCGCAAAGCTGCCCAGCTGCTAGGTCCTTTCGTTCCATGTGGTGAGTTGAGCAGTGAGAGAGTGCTGGCTCAGTCAGCTCCGTCGTCTATTGCTGATGACGCCACCGCCCCACCCAGCCACAGACCCCACGCTGGGCTCCAGAACCTAAGTGCGTGGCGGAGGAAGACGAGAGGAGAGCCGAGATGATCATCAAGCCTTGGTGACAATCGCCAACACAAGATGACAGGACACAGCCACGCGCCCGCGCGGAAACACCAACCCGTCTCACCGACGCGTGGTATGCACTGAATCTTGGGACGGTGCCACTTAAGAGATCCCAGCGGCCCAGCCAAGAAATTAAAACCGACGTCTCCCACCGCCGCGGCGACGGCGCATCAGAATTTCTGAAGCGGAACATGCAAAGGAAGAATATTCGTAGTAGTCATTAAAAGACTAAGCTGTCAGCGCTAGTAAGACACGATTGATGAGTAAATCGTCAGATGTCTGTGGGCGCACAGGAGTCAACCAAACTCTGACAAATTTCAAGAATACAAGTTGCACGTTTGTTGGTTGCGTTGGCACAACATTAGGTAGCATGCATGCCAAACAGATACCAATTAGTGCATTTTGTATATCCTAGTTGCTCAACTGTACCTTCGGCATCTCATTAGGCATTAGGGCAATCTAATTTACGGGTGACCAGACGGAAGCGTCCGTCTGGTCGATTTCTGATACCTGTCGGTCCGTTTCATCCCACGTGCATCCCCTTCCCATTCTCTTTTAAACTTCAAGAAAAAATATGTGCGATAAAGATTATGAGTAAAAATTTTACACACAAATTTATACGGCAAGAAATTCATATAAAATTATTTATGTGCAAAAAAGTTTGTTCACAAACTTTCGTGAAACAAAAATAGAGGGAACATTTTTGGAAAATAATTTTTTGGGAAAAAAACTTTGAGAAGAATTTAGAAAACTTTAGGAAAGATCTCCTGAAAACAAAAGGAAAAGGAAACAAAAATTTGTGAGCAAAAATTTGAGAAACATATATAGAAGAAAAATTTAGAAAAAAATTTGAAAAAAAGAAAAAAATTAGCCTAGCGCTGCCGGCGGCGGCAAGCGAGCTCGCCTCGGCACTCCCGGTGGGGGACCTCATTGCGTATGCCCGCGCGCCGCCGTCCTTGGTGGGGGAGCTCGCCCGGCGACCGCGCGCCACCGCTCCCGCGGGGGACGTTCCCCGTTGCTTGGTGTCGCCGCACACCCCACCCTAGCGCTGTCGCTCCCCAGCGGGAGAGCTCACCCCCGAGACCGCGCGCCGCCACTCACAGCGGGGGAGCTCCCCGCTGCTCCAGCACCGCCGAACCCCTACTCACCACCGAGCAGCCCTGACGCATCTCTAGCCCACGGGAAAAGGGAAGGGAGGAGGTGGGAGGGGAAGGAAAGAGAAAAGAGAAAGGAAGGGTTGACCGGTTGAGCAGGAGGCCGAGAAATGTGTGGAAGGTGGTGTGTGGGTGATAGGTTGTCGAGCACGTGGACGCGTGT
Organism: Setaria italica; assembly: GCF_000263155.2. Classification (NCBI taxonomy): domain Eukaryota; kingdom Viridiplantae; phylum Streptophyta; class Magnoliopsida; order Poales; family Poaceae; genus Setaria; species Setaria italica. The sequence goes on along the minus strand of NC_028455.1, from coordinate 27,118,845 downwards.
GTTGGATCGATCGGGAGTTTCGGGACCTCTGGTCGATTGTAAAGTTAGCTTCGCTGCTCATTGTCCTCCCCCGCTCAACTTCAGAACCACATGCGAACATAATTAACAATTAACTAAATTTTGGAATTATAATAGAAGGACATTAGCAGTTTGATTTCCTAATGAACTAAGAACTAAAATACCTAAATAACGAGTGTATGTTAAATACAATTGATAACAAATATTAATTTGACTCTCATAAGAATTGGAAACAGAAATACTTAAATAAAGAGCTCATACAAAATTTCTGTTAATTAGTGCCTAAAATTCAAAATAAGCTAATGAAAAAAATTAATTCAAGGTTAACAGAAGCCATCTCATTTATCTTATTAGCTAAATTTGCATTTAAAATAAAGGAATATTAACAAATTTTCTATGGTCGTGAAAGTTAAGGACTATATTTTGTACTTGATCCCCACCAATTTAGTACTTCTTAGAACTTCTCTTTAGGTACCTCTTAGTATTATCTTTCTTTCCATCGCACGATTTCATAGTGATAATAATTTGACTCATATATGCGTTGGGAACATAAATACTTAAATAAGAGTCCATGTAAAATATATAGTTAACTGGTTGCTAAGACTCAAATTAAAATATTGAAATAATTGAATCAAGGTCAAAATGGAAGCCATCTCATTCATTTTAAGTTTTAGACACCCACCATACAACTTGTTAAGTAGGTGTAGATTGATCCAACAACTTGTAAAATACTCAATCTAGTACAATAACTTGTCAGATGGGTGCAGATTTGTCCAACAACTTGTAAAATGCTCAAATAAGTACAATAACTTGATAAGTGGGTGCATTATTGTCCAAGAACTTGTAACATGTTCAATTTAGTGCAATAACTTGGCAAATTGGTGCACTTACAGTCCAAATGTTACAATGACAACGTATTAAGCAAAGTAGATGGATATGTGCATTTTCTTCTGATCAATAAATTCTTTTTCTTTTGCCAATAAAATTTTTTAAGTTTCTTCGGTGCTTCTTCTCATGTATTCAACAATTGTAAAGAAGCATGTATGTTTCTTTTATTTTAGCTCATTTTTACTTTTTAAACAAGTACACGAGACTTTAAAAATATTTATATTGCTATTATGTATTAACATATTTGGGTTTTTTTGAACAAGCTGCATATAATCAAACATGTAAAATAGTGAGGGTGAACTTATCAATATTGAGTATCAAATTAAATATTCCTAATCAAAATTAAATCATTGTATAAAAAATAACTAATACGAAGGCAGAACATTAATTTTCTAAACACATTAATTTTCTAAACATGGAATATTCTTGTCCTGGCCGTAATTGCAACATAAATATCAATGGTCAAATAATGCTCAATAACTTATTCCGACACGAATATACTCTGGTCCAGTATTAACAAATATGTTGTTTGTTATAATATTTGAACTGCGGATGCACCAATTCGTCAAGTTATTGCACAAAATTGAGCATTTTACAAGTTTTTGGATCAATTTTCACCCACCTATCAAGTTATTGTACTAGATTGAACATTTTACAAGTTGCTGGACCAATATGCACCTACCTGACAAGTTTGTCAGGTATTGTACTAGATTGAGTATTTTACAAGTTGTTGGATCAATCTGCATCCACCTAACAAGTTATTGTATGGTGGGTGTAATTTACTCTTCTAGAAATTACCAGGTAGAAAAATAAAAGGTACATATTTTGTGGAAGATATATAACAGGCAACAACAGGGAGAGGACGAAAGAGTGCGTTGGTATTATTAGGTAAAAGGTATTTTTTTGACTGCGTAGGCTTCATGCATGTTTCACATGATTTTGTAATGTGCATACTCATGTTCAATTTTGGAGCACACGTGCATCATGCCAACTTCAATGAATATAGGAGGAAGAAACAATGGTTTAGGAAAACACTAAACCCATGCATATGTAATGGAGTAAAATCAAGTTTCATATATGTATATAAAGCTATATTAGGTTCTTTATATTGTTTGTAAAACATGAAGTAAGATAATTTGCTCTCGTACAATAGGAAATCTATCATTGATGTTGAAAAGGGCTTGCTATTTGTTGTAGAAAAACTGGGTAAGTGTGCACACTAATACGAGGGTTCGAAAGAAATATCACATTGATTGAATGACTCGGTGTTTATCACAGCAGTTGGAATAAAAAGGGAGATAATATCCATACTATCTAACTACATCATTCATCAAACAGACTATCTCAATGGACATGTTCCTAAAATATGTTGAACGTCATGGTCTCATGGACGCGCACATCGGCACATACTAACAGACCAAGCAAGCTATGTTGCAAAATTTGTGTCATGGAGACGCGTCAAGCGGTCAAGCCTGCAGTGCTTAGCTCGGGCAACCACATAGCAGTTTATAGAATTAGCAAAGAAGCAACGATGACAACGATGTGGGTTGAGCAGAAAACCATCTTCAGCATTTAATATTCAGAAATCTTATTGTATTGGGACTGGCCAAGCTATTTGCACGGATCATTATCTGTAAACACTGTGGTTAATATTGCGCCGTGTGCACACCTAGTTGGACAACCAATCCATCGTTTGAGATTATCACCCTGTCATAAAGAGTTATGTTTTTTTGTTGAGCAAGGGAAAAACTTTAGATTTTGTTAGGTCTTGGTATCTTAACTTAACCTGCTGGCACGGAGACTTTGACAGGTCCTGACCAAATGCGTGGATGCTCGACGACATGTCCCTCATTTGCTTGTCACCATCATATCTAGTGACCCGCTGCCCATTGTTATTGTGCCAGATTTCTCCCAGTCGTCCCTGCTCCAACTCTTGCCTCACCTATATATCTTGTAAGCAAGACTTCTCTGCATCTCCGAACCTTCTCTGCTACCTCATGCCCTCCCATCAATTCTTCAAGGCTCCCTGCTAGTCCCCACTGAAAGAGAGAGGCACCAATCTGCAATTCGATAGCTGCTCTCTTCCTTGTAGGTGCTGCATTATGGGAGAGAGCCCAAGCCTTGCACAAGTCAGCACTCTTCCATTTCCATCCCTGTGTTTGTGCTTGTCTCAGTGACGTGAACTCATCGTCGTTCCTCTGTTCCAGATGATCTGGCCAAGATCGGCAGCGGCGAGCAGGGTTCATCGGTTCGTCTCCGAATTCCTAGGCTTGGAGAAGAGCATCATGCGAGAGGGGCAGGGAGAGACCATCAAGTACAGGTGAGCGCCCATTGCAGCACCTTGCGTTGATCAATTCAGCTTGTCAATCCAATTGCAATCGGCAAACGAGTTTCCATGACCTGATGCAGGGTGTTTGCTGGTACGTGGAACGTCGGCGGCGAGGCGCCACCGGATGATCTTGATCTGGAGGGTTGGCTGGACACTAAGGCCGACTCGTACGACATCTATGTCCTCGGGTAGTTTGCTATCGATCCTGCTGACTTACCATGATCTCTTACCAGTGTTGTCGTCAAGTTGCTGTAGTAAGGATTTGTGACGTCAATCTGCACGATGCAGGTTCCAAGAGATCGTGCAGCTGAACGCGAGGAACGTGCTTGGGCCGAAACAGAGATCGGCAGCCATGAAGTGGCAGCTGCTCATCGAGGACGCATTGAACAACAGGAGGAGCGCACAAGACGGAGGAGGAGAAGAAGCAATGGATCAAGAACGGGACGTGTTCAGGTGCGTCATGAGCAAGCAGATGGTCGGCATCTTCGTCTCGGTCTGGACGAGGAGCGGCCTCCGCCGGCACGTCCGCCACGCCGGCGCCTCCACCGTCGGCGCCGGCGTCCTCGGCCGGCTCGGCAACAAGGTAAGTGGCAGCTCAGTCCCACGCACGGTCTACTCCGGAGGAAGAAGAAGGAGAAGCACTAAGGCCCTCGCATGACGGCGTGCGTACGCTATCTATGCAGGGCGCGGTGTCTGTCCGGTTCTTGCTGCACGACACGAGCTTCTGCTTCGTCTGCTGCCACCTGGCCTCCGGCGGCGAGGTCGGCGACGCGCTTCGCCGGAACGCCGACGCGGCGGACATCCTATCGAGGACGAGCTTCCTCAACAGCTCCGGCGGCGTGCCGGCGCCGGTGGACCTGCCCAAGAAGATTCTTGACCATGAGTAGGTTGCCTGAGTTCCGAACGACGACTGAAGCTCCTAATGGCGATCGACAACAACAGCTCGCTGATCGAATAATCCTCTCCTGTGTGCTGGCAGCCGCGTGGTGTTGCTCGGCGACCTCAACTACCGGATCGCCATGGACGACGGCGAGGCGCGGCAGCTGGTGCGGGCCAGGAAGTGGAGCATGCTGCTGGAGAACGACGAGCTGCTGCTCGAGCTCTCCGAAGGCCGGCAGTTCTACGGCTGGCGCGAGGGCGTCGTCACCTTCGCCCCGACCTACAAGTACCACCGCAACTCCGACAAGTTGTACTGGTGCGCCGACACCGGCCATCGTCGTCAGAGGCAGCACCGCGCGCCGGCATGGTACGGTCTGACGGCCACGTGCTTTGTGCCATCCTGACTGAATCAATAATCTTGCAAGAGTGAGATGTTTTTGCTCTGACGCTGTTGCTTCTGCTGCCAATTGTTTGCAGGTGCGATCGGATCCTTTGGCGCGGGAAGGGGATTAGGCAGATTCGGTATGAGCGTTGCGGCGGTTACCGCCTCTCCGATCATCGGCCGGTGAGGGCAATGTTCCACGCCGTGTGCGAGGTGGTGGAAAGCAAGCATGGTTGAGCTGCAGGCTTCTGTGGTCTGAAATTATTAACAAATGAGGACGCTGTAAATGTTAGAGTGTTCAGTGTTCACAACACAGAAATTTCACTTGAAACAGCTCGATTCCTGCATCCAGCTTTAAAGTTGGGCCATCGAAGAAACTCCTAAGGCTTCAGCCTGGGACAAAGGTCACGCAAGTAGGAAAGATCCATGTATATTTTCTGTTCTTTTCCTGCTGAACGAGTGGAATGCTAGGATCACTGCCCAACTGATTCTCTTTCAAACGGGATACAGCTTTGTATGGACCACTTCAAGGAATATTTCCTGTCTTTACGCCAGTTTTATTAATGGTTTGAAGATGTTTCTCCGCTCAAATTTATCAGACATGTCTACAAATTAAAAAACGGTATACAACGATAATATTGTGCAGATTTTTAACATAAGTGAATACTAGATATTTCTATTGAGTTGCATGCACCTAACAGTTGAACCTAAAGATGGACAAAATTCACTCATACTTCCACAATTTCTCTGATTCTAAAATGCTCCAATTGGCGTTAGGTATTTGTCAACCCCCATAAGAGTAAGGCAATGCATTTTAAAATTTATCAAGAAATAGTGACGTTTCTTAGCCTTGGCCTTGACCTTGGGTGTTCAGACAGATCGATCAGAAGAAGATAAGAGACAAAACTGCCTTTAATATTAACTGCCCTGCGGCATCAGCAATGTCAACAAACATGAGCCACACATCAAATTGTTGGTGGTTACCAAGCTGCGAGATATTTCCCGGTGCAGCAATTCATGGCCTCAGGTTTCTGCAGCATGCTGGGACCATGGCCATGCAAGTAGGCATGATTGAATAGCAACATATATGCGTTCACATGTTGGCTGCTGACACATTTGGAAAGCAGGCAGCCCTAACTAATCTCCATCGTCATTATTTGGGATCCTCATGTATTTTAGGACCTGCAAATCGTGCTTTGACATGGCACTAACTTGTATTATTTCTGTTACGATCCACGCATTAGTTTGTTCAGTGAATTGTTCAGTGAATGCCAATTGGAAAAATGGCAGCAGTGTGGCCAGTGGTCGTACGTCATTTGGTGCATGCATGTTGAATTTGCAATGCAGTGCGATACACTATTGAGTCTCTCTCTATTTTCTCTTCCCCTTTTATTTCACAGATCTTGGATGTGAAACCTATATCCTTCTAATATAATGTTCAGGTCGGCGTAAATGTAATGTTCAGGGGCGTAAGCCTACAAAGCTCGCTGGATCATTTTTTTTATTTATGGGCCCTACCCCAACTTATATGGTACATTGTTGAGTATACAAAATATAGGTCGTTTATGACATGGGCATGGTATACTAGTTGATACTTTATCAAGTAGAAATTTCTGTGGATATACAATATTTTAGAGCGTTTTAACAGTGGTTTAAAAGTACCCCTTGTTGCTACTTTTTTCTGTGATTTTGGTCCACCATCTGATTTGAAAAATAATTACAAAGTTAGTCTAAAATTTCTCAATATTTAAATAAAAAACTAAACATTAAAAAAATGTTTTTCATGGTGACTTTAACATTATCAACCTTACATAAGAACTTATAGTAATAGACCTGTGGAATTTTCGTTCTTTGAATGGGAATGAGATGAGCCTCGTATAAAAAAAACATAAGAACTTATATTTTGGATAGAACTAATAAGTAGCATGTATGCGTCCATGCCAACGGACCTACATAGTGAGACGACGGTCCTTTGATTTTGGTTTGGTAGTGAGATGGTACGGGGTTGTCCACCTTACATGCAGATAAAGCGACGAAGCGCTGAATTGGCGGGGCTGTATAAACAAATAGTGTCGGCTTCGCTACAACTTTTTTTTTCAAAAGGAATTATCTCTGGTCTCTGTGACCATACACAGCTAAATTTTTACAACATTTTTAGCACAAACATTGATCACCAATATCTTGCAAAAGAGCACATACTCCATCCTCCTTGGTGAAAATATCCAAAACAATGACATGCTCTACTTGCCACACAACTGTCCCCCTTGTGTTCTTATGCTGCAAGAGCGCTAAAAAACTCGCAGCTAATAGGCTTTGCTACAACTACATTGGCAAATACGGAGGCATATACAATCGACGTATCTCTCGGTCATCATCGAAACCGTACGTGTGGTCTACGAGTCCTAACCTTTCGCCATCAAACAATTTAACAGCCGGAGAATCTTGTGTGAAGCACATCTCTTGCGGAGACGGTCGGACTCGATCGAGCACATCCGGACTCAGAGCCGTGCTCCCCCGGTTATGTCATTATTAGTAGCATAAAACCGCATGCACTGAACATACACGTCATCAGTAAATGCAACTGACGACGACGTGCATGCAGCTAGCTAAGGTAGACAGAGGTCACCGATATGATGCTACCGTGGCGTCACCAGATCAATATCTCGTCGTGGCCGTGGGCACGTTGTCATTGTACGCGCCACATAGACCGCGCCACGTCATGCATATCTAATGGATCGCGTCGCGGTTGGTCCATCCGTGAGATGATGATTTCCTGTACGACGAAAGCAGAGGCAGGGGGGCACACGTGTGAGCCCCGGACACGGCTGGGGTGCTGTAGCCATCACCACAAAGCTACCTGCTCATCAACCACATCCATGGCGTGCCTTCCTCCCATGGTCCTAGGAGTGGAGGGGACAAGACAATCATCGTCGACGTCGACGCCACGCCACGTATCGGAGGCGACACGTGACGTGGAGCCCAGCTGGTGGACACAGCAGCCAGTCGCTGGGCTACACGATCCGCACTCTAAGCGCCGAGGGATTCTGCTAGCTGCGATGTATCTGAAGCAGCTTTCGGATTCGCCGGCCCGGCTTTGCTTTCTAGGGTTTCATGAGTGTGCACTCGACGGTTTCGAGTAGTGCAGAGAATTATTAGGTCACCGGTGCCGTCCGAGGAGGAACAGTTGTTCAGAGCTTTTTCTGGGGACCGGCCGGGGCGCCGGCATGATCGATCGCCACACCATGGTGGGGTGGGGTTCGGTTCTAGACGCTTCGGTTCAGACAGGTCGAGAAGCCTTGGAAGCAAACTACAGTGGTGGCAGTACGTGTGGTACCACACTGCAAGTTTGGTGAGTTGGCCGCTACGTCTATTCCAGTTCTGAAACTTTCCGAAATCCTTTGATTTTGCTCGATGTACAATTAGGAGTGTGCTGGTTTAACTAGTTCCAGTACGGATGGTAAAAATTTAAGCCACCATTTGTTTGAATTTTAGACGGATAGGTAGAATAAAAATATATATATCATTAGTGGCATGCAGCTACTTCTTTGCTCGGTAAGAATTAGGCCCCCTTTGGTAGGGCTTCTCAAGGTGATTCTCCACCGTCTTTTGGTGAAGCCCTGGTAGGGGCAATTTCAAAACGGCTCCAACACCGAAACCATGGAGAAGCCGCAAAACGACTTACACTAGAGAGGAGGAGCCAAAAAAAAGGTGGCTTCACCGACTTCTTCTCTCCAAGCATTAAGTGATTATAAAATTACCCATATTGCTATTGAGAAACCGTTTTACCAAACGTTTTGCAAAACGGCTTCAACTCCATTAGAGAAGCTACTCCACCAAAGAAGCTAGAGCCAAAGCCGTTTTAGGAGGAGCCGGAACTCTTCCAAACGAGGTTTAGTCATGGAGATGAAAGGCTACCAAATGCTACGCCGTGTGATAAGCATGTAGTATGTACATGGTTGAGTTAAATAGGCTGAAATGCTTGCATTTCATTATTTAAAATATACATTAAATTAAATAAGTCAAAAAATAAATAAATAACCATATATGTTTTCGAACCAGGGATGATCATAAGTCATAACGTATGCAATATATATGGTTATTTATTTTACTCAATACTTAGCATAATATTGATGGCCCGACATTGTGTCCGCATCTGACTTGTTATTGCATATAGTCGATCGTTCCATGCATATTCATGACTGAAAGTTTCGCAGTAAGGTAAGTGCCACCGTTCAATCAACCGTGGGCTCAACCTCAAGACCGCTGTGCATTTCAAAAGGAGATGAATTGACACTTGGCAGTGAGGATCGGTGTAGAGGTGACACGTGGTGTGATCAAGTCGTCCCTGCCTGATGACTGATGAGCTAGTGCAGGAACCGTCATGCACGAACAAAGCTGCTAGTGCTGCTCAAGCAGACCAGAGGTGAGGGGGATCGGGAGGGGACAACTAACCACCTACCGGACTCCACGTACCGGATGCCACACGTGCCGTGTAGATGGCGGTCGAATGGCAGGGTTACACGCCAAGCACTAGGGCGTCTTTTCTCTCGCGGAAGGGCTGCCTTTTTAGTCTCGTGGACGTGCAGATGCAGTTGCGGTGCAATTTGCTGCAGGACACAGGGCCGGGTCTACTGATGTTAGGTCATCATTGTTGATACCTATAAGCTTGAAGGACGAACGCTTTGGAGCTTAGGGACGAATTGAATGGCCACCCCGCTGCTGGGATTTGGTTCTAGGGCTGAGCTAGACGTTTCCATGCAGCATGTAGGAGCAGCTTCGCAAAAGAAACCAGGTCCTTATATTGTGTTTCGGTACCACGCAGGATCTTATGTGAGTGAACTGTAACTGATCTCATCAAAATAAAGGTCTCGTTTCCCAACCCCTTTTTGTTCCATGTAGTAAGAAGGGAATTCCATCGTCGCTGATAGTAGGGACAAGATGGCGACTAATAACATGGTAAGTTGGTAACTCGATCGGAGAAGCCAATGCTCGTCCTGTTGGAGGTATGCCCTAGAGGCAATCATAGAGATGATGATATTCCATTTGTATCCATGATTTGTATATTGTGTTCATTGAATATCCATTAAAGGCTACTTGAATTGATTTGCAATTATGTGAATTGTATGTGAAACTCTTTACTTGTATGGTTATTCTAAAGTTGTCTCTAGTCGGAGTTCATGTGAGGACACACATGAATATTAGACTAGCACATGTATTAGTTGATGACTATGTTTCACAAAGTCATGGACATGGAGATGTTGAACTAATAATGTGGACACATGTGGAGACATGTGTTAGGACTGACCCAACACGAGAAGTAGTTCTCTCTTTAAACAACATATACGCTTTGTCCTTAGACCTGAGATTGTCGCATGTATTCTAGATGTGGATCGACCTACTTAGGGGCTATCAAACGCTACGCCGTAAAAGGGTAGTTATAAAGGTAGTTTTCGGGTTTGTCAAGAAGCATGCTATGAGACATGTTCAATCAAGATGGGATTTGCCCCTCTCTGATTGAGAGTGATATCTCTGGGCCCCTCGAGTGATCGGATCCGAAAATGCATGGCCATGCTACGTACGGTTAAGAGTTAACCTACAAAGGGATTCCGAATCACAGGATCGAGAAAGAGCGGTCGGCTTGAAGCTAGACCAAATATCGTGAGGCAAAGGGAATAGCATGTATATTATGTTGTGATGGTTCGTCTGATATGATCTTCGTGTGCGTATAGGAGTTGGCACGTCTTGCTAGAGGCCGCTACCGACTATTGGGCCGAGTAGGAGTACTCGGGCCATGTCTATACGTATCCGAACCTATAGGGTCACACACTTAAGGGGCTGGAAGCCCAATTCGGATCTGATCCGAGTTGGATTAGGTTTAGGAGTACTAATGGGCCTCGGATCCAGAGGCCCATCAGGAACCTCTATAAATAGAGGGGTGGGGGCGCCCTAGGGTTTACACCTTTTGGCTGAACACTCTTGCCGCGCCTCCCACGCCCTCGCCTGTTGCAACTCGCGGATCTAGCAATCCGGCTTGCGACGCTTCCTCCCTGCACGTGTGGATACCTTGGAGGTGTTGCGCCTGCAGCACTTGGACGAGCCGCCGACGAGCCGACGACGAGCCACGACGAGCCGACGACGAGCCGTGGTACCGGAGGCGATCTTGCTGTGCACGTGGACGAGCTGCTGAGGAGCTGCTGCACTGATCGACTACGTACGACTACGTGATCGTCTTCACTGCACCGACGCATATCTACATCTTCCGCACCAGTAGTGCGTCGAGTGGTAATCCCGTGATCCTTATACGGCAGTTCTTCCTGGTTATACGCGGTAGAAAATTTTGATTTGCGCTAGTGTAGCCTACCTCGTATCCCAACACCTCCAGCATCAAGAGCCGTAGCTGCTTAGTTTTGGATTCGGGATGTGTGCATATGGAGATATGCGAGTTCTCTGTTTGATCTATGTCCTGATTTCGTGCCCTTGCTGCAATGGTAGTGTAACGACATACTCCTACCGGTCGGTTTCCGCCATCGGAGTTAAGTGATACACGTAAATCCAGTTGCAGTGAGGGAAGATCAATATGATTGGTCAAATCGAGATCCAGGGTCATACGCCAGGCGCATTAGATGTGCAATAGTAGATAGGATCTACTGCCGGGGTCGGGATTTTGCCGTATGCGTATGCTTCGGTAAATCAGCCGTAACTTTTCGGTACGATCTCAGATCGAGGCGATTTCTATACGAAAATTGATCTACAGAAAAAGTTACACATGAATTTCAACGGCTTTGCCGTTTTCGGCGAAATTAGATTTGCCAAATTCGGCTTGGAAGATGGAGTTTCGGGCCTCCGAAGTTTGGAACGTTAGGACGCCTAACTCTATTTTGCAGGATGTATGCATGTATCTTGTGATCAGTATGGCCCCCTTGTGTATGTGATGCATGTGTGTAACTAATTCGTGACCTGCGTGTCGCGCGTACGGCAACACGGCAGGAGCCATATGTGTTGTCACTTTATTGTAATTAATGGTCTGCGTACCAATCTGTGATGATCCAAGCAACTATGTAATCTTCATTATTAGATTCTTTACTAGCTATTAGGCGTAATAGCATGCTCTAGTTCTTGGAGGACTCATCACCAGGAGGATGGCGCACATGGAACATGGAGATGGAGATCACCATGGTGAACAGGTTCTATGGAGATGGAGATCACCATAAGAAAAACGGGCCATACTGTGTCACAACTGTGTGAATGCTATTCTGTTTATGTTTTACTTTCTGCATGCTGTGATGTTAGAAGTAGAACGATCCCTCACAAAGTTTAAGTTAGTATGCCCTCCCAACTAAAACTTGCACCGTCCCATGTCTTGTACAATTAGTGGTGGGTCTATGAAATTAGGGTGCCACTAGTTTTCCTTGACTAGACGGGTTTGTGTCGGACACTTACACGCATAAGGGTTGGTTTGCTTAACGAGGTCATCTTAACGGTTAAGGACCTTGGGGCATAAAGGTTGGGCGCCGAGACATGGAGATGTCACCCAACAACAGGAGTCATATGTGATATGATTAGCAAAAGTTGCTTACCGATCTACCTCGTTTGCTAGCGGTGATGCTAAAGCTCACTAGTGGACTTGTTAGTTGTGGATCCTGAATCACTAAGTTTCAATAGAGGGATATTGATTTTAGTGGGAGTAGATTCTGTTAAAATAGTTTAATGTAATTTGCTTTATCATGGATACGTTTGTCTTAGTGTATTTTGCATTACTTTTGTTGTAGATTAAATGGCACCTAGCAACACCACCACATCGTTTGCTTTGCGTTCGGTCCTTGAGAAGGACAAGTTGAATGGAACAAACTACTCGGATTGGATCCGTAACCTGAGAATTGTTCTCAGGGCTGAGAAAAAGGAAGATGTTCTAGACAACCCACTACCAGAAGAACCTGCTGAGGATGCACCCGCTGCTGCTAAGAATGCTTACAAGAAAGCATGTGATGCTAACCTCGAAGTAAGCTGCCTTATGCTTGCTTGCATGGAACCCGAGCTGCAGATGCAGTTCGAAACAAACCATGAGGCGCACGATATGATCGTGGCGCTTAGAGACATGTTCCAAACACAGGCCAGGACTGAAAGGTTCAATGTGTCTAAGGCCTTTGTTGAGAGCAAGCTAGCAGAAGGCGCAGCAGTAGGACCACACGTAATCAAGATGGTTGGTTACACTCAACGGTTGGAGAAGCTAGGCTTCCCACTGGGCCAAGAGTTGGCCACTGATTTCATTCTTTCGTCTCTTCCTCCTAGCTATGGGAACTTCATCTCGAACTACCATATGCATGGGACGGAGAAGGGTCTGAATGAGCTGTGTGGCATGCTTAAAACAGCAGAGGCTGACATAAAGAAAAGCGCTAGTACCAGCCATGTGATGGCGATACAGAACAAGCCCAGCTTTAAGAAGAAGGGCAATTCTTGGAAGAAGAAGGGCAAGGCTGGAACGTCCAAGCCAAACCCACCGCCCAAGGTTAAAGCTGGACCTGGACCTGCTCCACTTGGTCACTGGAAGAGAAACTGCAAGCAGTACCTAACTTCGTTGAAGCAAGCAGTACCTAACTTCGTTGAAGAACGGCGGAAGTAAGAGTACTTCTACCTCAGGTACGCTTGTTGTTTATGTTATTAATTCTTGGGTATTTGATACCGGATCGGTTGCTCATATTTGCAATTCGATGCAGGGAATGATAAGAAGTAGAAGCGTGGAAAGAGGAGAAGTTGATTTCCGCGTGGGCAATAATGCAAGAGTTGCTGCTTTGACCGTCGGGACGATGCAACTCCACCTCCCGTCAGGATTTATTATGGAGTTGAATAATTGTTATTTTGTTCCTAGTTTAAGTCGAAACATTTTATCTCCTTCATGTTTGATGAAGGATGGTTATTCATTTGCGAGTGAAAACAATGGTTGTGTGATCTCTAAGAATAATATGTTTATGGCTTTTGCACCCATTGTGAATGGATTATTTGTTTTAAATCTTGATGGTTCACCTGTCTGTAATGTAAGTGCTAAAAGGCCTCGGCCTAATGATTTGAGTCCTACCTACTTGTGGCATTGTCGTTTGGGTCATATAAGTGAAAAGCGCATGAAGAAGCTCCATTATGATGGACTTCTAACTTCGTTTGATTTTGAATCATACGAGACATGCGAGGCTTGCTTGCTAGGCAAGATGACCAAGACGCCTTTCACAGGATTTCCTGAGAGAGCAGTAGACTTGTTGGAACTCGTACATAGTGATGTATGCGGACCAATGAGCACGACGGCTAGAGGAGGATTCCAATACTTCATAACTTTCACTGATGATTTTAGTAGATATGGCTATGTCTACTTGATGAGGCACAAGTCTGAAACCTTTGAAAAGTTCAAGGAATTTCAGAATGAAGTTGAAAATCAGCGTGGCAAGAAAATTAAGGCCTTACGATCTGATCGTGGAGGCGAGTATTTGAGCCACGAGTTTAGCAATCATCTAAAGAGTTGCGGAATTGTTCCACAACTTACGCCGCCTGGAACACCTCAGAGAAACGGTGTGTCCGAGCGACGTAATCGAACTTTGTTAGACATGGTTCGATCAATGATGAGCCAGTCGGACCTACCGTTGTCATTTTGGGGATACGCTCTAGAAACAGCAGCTTTCACACTAAATAGGGTACCATCTAAATCCGTAGTTAAGACACCATATGAGATATGGACTGGAAAGGTTCCTAGTCTGTCTTTTCTAAAGATTTGGGGATGTGAAGTGTTTGTCAAGCGACTTCAGTCGGACAAGATCACACCCAAGTCGGATAAGTGCATTTTCGTGGGATATCCAAAGGAAACTTTGGGATATTATTTCTACAACCGATCAGAAGGCAAAGTGTTTGTCGCTCGGAACGGGGTTTTCCTAGAGAAAGAGTTTCTCAAAGGAGAAAAGAGTGGAAAGATAGTGCATCTTGAAAAAGTTCAAGATGAGCCAATCTGGCAAGAATCAATGAGTGATGCTAACGTAGCAGAACAAGTTGAGATACCCATGGCAAGAGAAGCACCGCCACAACCACGAAGGTCGGCAAGGCTCCGCGAAATGCAGGAAATATTATTGTTGGACAATGATGAGCCTGCGACATATGCAGAAGCAATGATGGACCCAGACTCCGAAAAATGGCAGAGTGCCATGCAATCCGAAATAGAGTCCATGGGAGACAATCAAGTTTGGAACTTGGTTGACCCGCCTGATGGTGTTAAAGCCATAGAGTGCAAGTGGATCTATAAGAAGAAAAAGGACATGGATGGAAATGTTCACATCTATAAAGCACGACTTGTCGCAAAAGGTTTTCGACAAGTTCAAGGAGTTGACTACGACGAGACCTTCTCGCCCGTAGTGATGCTTAAGTCCATTCGGATTATTCTAGCTATAGCTGCATATTTCGATTATGAGATATGGCAGATGGATGTCAAGACAGCTTTCCTGAATGGAAACTTAGCTGAGGACGTGTATATGATACAGCCCGAGGGTTTTGTCGATCCGAAAAATGCTGGAAAGGTATGCAAGCTTCAGAGATCCATTTATGGATTGAAGCAAGCATCTAGGAGTTGGAACATTCGTTTTGATGAAGTGGTCAAAGGGTTTGACTTCACCAAGAACGAAGAAGAGTCTTGTGTTTACAAGAAGGTTAGTGGGAGCTCTGTAGTATTTCTAATCTTATATGTGGATGACATATTACTGATTGGAAATAACATTCCTATGCTTGAGTCCGTAAAGACTTCACTGAAAAATAGTTTTTCGATGAAGGACTTAGGGGAAGCGGCATATATTCTGGGCATTAAGATCTATAGAGATAGATCGAGAAGGCTTATAGGTTTGAGTCAAGATACTTACATTGACAAAGTGTTGAAGCAGTTCAGCATGGAAGAGGCAAAGAAAGGGTTCTTGCCTATGTCACATGGCATACATCTCAGCAAGACTCAGTGTCCTTCGACTGCTGATGAGCGGGATCGCATGAGTAGAGTACCATATGCCTCGGCTATTGGATCTATCATGTATGCAATGATAAGTACTCGTCCAGATGTTTCATATGCGCTAAGTATGACAAGCAGACACCAATCTGATCCAGGTGAGAGTCACTGGACAGCGGTGAAAAACATTCTTAAGTACTTGAGAAGGACTAAAGATATGTTCCTCGTCTATGGAGGTCAGGAGGAGCTCGTTGTAACAGGTTACACCGATGCTAGTTTCCAAACCGACAGAGATGATTCAAAGTCACAATCAAGATTTGTGTTCACACTGAATGGTGGTGCTGTTAGTTGGAAGAGTTCCAAGCAGGAGACGGTGGCCGATTCTACGACAGAAGCCGAGTACATCGCGGCTTCAGAAGCCGCGAAGGAAGGTGTTTGGATAAGGAATTTTCTCATTGAGCTTGGTGTGTTCCCGAATGCGTCCAGCCCATTGAATCTCTACTGTGATAACAATGGGGCAATTGCGCAAGCAAAGGAGCCAAGGAACCACCAGAAGAACAAACACGTAATGCGGCGATTTCATCTCATTCGAGACTTCGTTAACCGGGGTGAGATCAAGATATGCAAAATACACACGGATCTGAACATTTCTGATCCGTTGACAAAACCACTCCCGCAGGCTAAGCATGATGCGCATGTAAGAGCTATGGGTATTAGGTACCTTCTAGATTGACTCTAGTGCAAGTGGGAGACTGTTGGAGGTATGCCCTAGAGGCAATCATAGAGATGATGATATTCCATTTGTATCCATGATTTGTATATTGTGTTCATTGAATATCCATTAAAGGCTACTTGAATTGATTTGCAATTATGTGAATTGTATGTGAAACTCTTTACTTGTATGGTTATTCTAAAGTTGTCTCTAGTCGGAGTTCATGTGAGGACACACATGAATATTAGACTAGCACATGTATTAGTTGATGACTATGTTTCACAAAGTCATGGACATGGAGATGTTGAACTAATAATGTGGACACATGTGGAGACATGTGTTAGGACTGACCCAACACGAGAAGTAGTTCTCTCTTTAAACAACATATACGCTTTGTCCTTAGACCTGAGATTGTCGCATGTATTCTAGATGTGGATCGACCTACTTAGGGGCTATCAAACGCTACGCCGTAACAGGGTAGTTATAAAGGTAGCTTTCGGGTTTGTCAAGAAGCATGCTATGAGACATGGTCAATCAAGATGGGATTTGCCCCTCTCTGATTGAGAGTGATATCTCTGGGCCCCTCGAGTGATCGGATCAGAAAATGCATGGCCATGCTACGTACGGTTAAGAGTTAACCTACAAAGGGATTCCGAATCACAGGATCGAGAAAGAGCGGTCGGCTTGAAGCTAGACCAAATATCGTGAGGCAAAGGGAATAGCATGTATATTATGTTGTGATGGTTCGTCTGATATGATCTTCGTGTGCGTATAGGAGTTGGCACGTCTTGCTAGAGGCCGCTACCGACTATTGGGCCGAGTAGGAGTACTCGGGCCATGTCTATACGTATCCGAACCTATAGGGTCACACACTTAAGGGGCTGGAAGCCCAATTCGGATCTGATCCGAGTTGGATTAGGTTTAGGAGTACTAATGGGCTTCGGATCCAGAGGCCCATCAGGAACCTCTATAAATAGAGGGGTGGGGGCGCCCTAGGGTTTACACCTTTTGGCTGAACACTCTTGCCGCGCCTCCCACGCCCTCGCCTGTTGCAACTCGCGGATCTAGCAATCCGGCTTGCGACGCTTCCTCCCTGCACGTGTGGATACCTTGGAGGTGTTGCGCCTGCAGCACTTGGACGAGCCGCCGACGAGCCACGACGAGCCGACGACGAGCCGCGGTACCGGAGGCGATCTTGCTGTGCACGTGGACGAGCTGCTGAGGAGCTGCTGCACGTGATCGACTACGTACGACTACGTGATCGTCTTCACTGCACCGACGCATATCTACATCTTCCGCACCAGTAGTGCGTCGAGTGGTAATCCCGTGATCCTTATACGGCAGTTCTTCCTGGTTATACGCGGTAGAAAATTTTGATTTGCGCTAGTGTAGCCTACCTCGTATCCCAACACGTCCAGCATGTGGTAGTGGCCACGGCTGCACTGAGCACCGAAGTGATCGAGGCAATCGAGCATGGAGCCCCCACGGAAATGCCGCCGAAGCTCCGCCAGCGCCGCTCATCACTGAAACCATAGAAGAGACCGAGGCGCCGAGTGGAGCCACGAGCTAGCTAGCCTCTTGTGTGATGCATGCGACGGCGAGCCATGCCAGCACATCCTGCAAGCAGTTGCTGATTTTGTGCGTGTGGATCCCTCCAGCGTCTATCGCGGTGGCTTCCGCATCCGATGGATGTTGGGCGACCTGCTGGTGTGTTTGGTTTTAATTGCTACAGAGCGGGAGGGAGAAGGAGCATGGCGTGCTTGATGGATCTCTGAGTGACACTCTGGTTTGGATGGAGATGATGCCGCCACGGGTTGGGGTGGAAGCCATCAACCCACCCTTGATCGTCATCACCACTGGACCAAAGACGATTAGCAGGCGGGTCCGGAGTGTCCAGACCCCATGAGATCACGGTGGCTAAATTAACCCAACTAGTCATTACGCAAATGGCCGGGGGGATGTACACCAATTTTTCTCGATGGGTGAAGGAACAAAATCCTCCCAGCAGCCCATCCTTAATCTTCAGAACTGCTCCTCGTGGGCCTCCAAGAAAACGACATTCATGGTCCTAGTAGCTCTCCTCGCAGCTTGTTCTTGATCTGTTTGTAATGGGAATGAAAGATAATATTCATCCTTGTCCTCAACAAGAAATTATTAAGATTTTAAAATTTTCTCTTGCCGATATATAAACAGAGGTGACCTTGAATCAGTGTTCGATAGTCTAAGAGGGGAGGGGTGAATTAGATAAACATAAAATTCTTAGCCTATGAATTCCACTACTTGTATCAAAATATAAACTAGATCATACTATCTAGATGTGCAACTATGGTTCATCTAGTGAAACTTCCCACCCACGAAGAGTTTTGCAACCTACAGCCAATCATATCTTGATATATACTCTAGTAAATAAATAAAGGCACTCAAGTTGCACGTAATGCAAAAATGTAAAGGGGTGGGTTAGGAAGGATGCAAACTCGGCACGACGATTTATCTTGTAGTATCAGTAGGCAAATACCACCCCTAGTCCACATTGGAGCTCCACCAAGGATATGCTCCGGTCACCAAGCCTCTCCCGATCAAGGTCTTGACTCATCACAAAGGCTCTTGTCAAGCCGGATGAGAAGCTTGCCACAAAGGCAAGGCTCACCACTCGCTCTCTTCCGGTTACCTTGATGCCATCTCCACTACGGAGCTTCTCCGCGAAGGAAGGGATCTTCTCGTTCCCCACACACGGTTGTCGTCGCCGCTCCACGCCAAGCCGGAGGATCGAAGACTTACCAGTGAGCCACCAAGGCCCCAAGGCGTCAGCACACCAAGCTTACAATGGTGGTTCACTCCTTGAACTAATCACAAGGTTGCAACACCTTGCACTCACTCTCTCTAGACCTATCCAAGCACTAATCACCCTCTAAGCATGCGCTAAGCCTTGGATTATCACTTTTGAAGTTTTGGTGTCATGGATGTGCTCTTGATGAGTCTTGATCTTCAATGGATGTGTGGACACTCTAGCCACTCCAAATGGGCGAGTAGAGGGGATATAAATAGCCCATGGACCTCAAAGAGCCGTTGCTCCAACGGCTAGTAAAAACAGTGAGCATCGGATGATCTGATGGTCACTTTGGGTAGGCATCAGATCATCCGGTGCCCTCTGCTGATGCAAGTAGCCGTTGGACCCCCTGCCAAAATTACTCTGACGCTTCGTTCGACGCACCATCGGAACATCCCGTGCTGAAGGGTTTTCGCCTAAAACCTTCTGGAAGTCTCACAAAGTAAATATGCTTCCATCTTCTAGCCATCGGATCATCTGGTGCTGTAGAATTTTCTCATCTTCTCTGTGCATTGCTCCGACGCATGTACATAATAGGCCATCGGATCATCCGGTGCTTGCTGCAACTCAGGTTGATTTTTCAGTTGTAATGATTGTTCCAACGCTTGCTCCGATGGTTGCTCCGATGGACCATCGGATTATCCGGTGCTACTAATTTTTTTGAGTTGAATACTGCTATTTGAGTACCTGAAATACCGTCACTTGGATCTCCAAATTTTCTCTATCATTTGGACACCTGAATACCATAGAATAACCCTACTTACCATGACTTAGACACTTGAATACATGATTTGAATTACTTGAATAATACCATGATTTGGATTACTTAAATACCATGATTTGGATATTGCCATGGTTTGGTTTGCATTATTGGAACCTATAAAACCTACAAGGTACATGCTAGACAAGCCATTAGTTCCGATAACTATATTGTCACTCAATCACCAAAATTACAAACTATGGTCTAACGAGACCATGTTCCTTGCAACTCAACAAAATTCAAGTTAGCAACTACACACAGCACATGACGATATGATCAATAGAAAATTCATAGAATTATCCAGAGCTATCTAAGAAATATCATCATTGTACGAAATGTGGCTCCATTAGACCATTGAATTGTGATTTTTATGATCAAGTGCCAATATAGTGATTGGAACGAAGATGTTTGTCAATGGTATAATTTTAGAACTTTTAGGTCCCAAGGATAAATCTCAAATTATCGCAAAATCCGGTCAAGTCATCCAAGTCGTAGTAAAAAGAAGGATTAGGAATTATCCTATGGCAACCAAATCATAGGTAAAATTCTATGGGAAAGATAGTGTTGCTACATTGTGCTTGATATAAGAAGTGAAGCACCGTTTGAGCTTTGTGCGCTAGCACCTTGGGGCTGTGGTGGCTCGCTGGCAAGTCACTGACCTTCAAATTGGTGTGGACGGTGATGACGATGACCATGTATAGGGATGAGGAGACCCCTTCTTTCATAAAAAAAACTTCTGGAAGAGAGCGGTGGTGATCCTTATGCTTATGGTAAGCTTCTCATCCGACTTGGCGAGAACCTTTGTGGTGAGCCACCTCAATCATGAGGGACTTGGTGACTGGGAGTATATCATTAGTGGAGCTCCAACATGAACAATAGTTGATATTTTCCTACCAATACTATGGCATGAATCATTTGCAGAGTTTGGATCCTCTCTAACCCATTCCTTTACATTCCACACTTATCAGTGTCTTTACTTTCTTAGAGTAATCTTTGTTAGGATTGGCTCTAAGTTGCAACACTAGATCAACTTTAGATGAACATCTAAATAGTATGATTTCAGTTATATTTGAGCAAAATAGAAGAAGATATAGTTTAAGGTTTTAAGTTTAAATTAATTCACCCTCTTCCCCTCTTAGATTGTACGAGCATAGGTTGTTTTCAATCATGCATACATTAGAGCTTTGTCTTTTTTTTTCTTTCAAGAATCAAAGCATGCGGTTAGTAAAGATCAACTTTTATTTAACTCTAAAGTAAGTGTCTTCGTTCTAGAATTAAATATGACTTTGTTGCCCAGGTTAACACTGCCATTAAGACTTAAGAGGCTAAAGTTTAATGGTTACTAGATTCGTCTCGCGAATTAGACTCTGTGTAATTAGCATATATTTAATACTTCTAGTTAGGATCAAACATCCGATGTGATACTACTGCACACCGATTGCCGGAGGCACCGGTGGAGTGTCCTATATGAATCTTTGACTGTGATGTGGTTGTTTCATTGTGTGCTCCGTGGCTCCTGATCCACTGCTGTTTTTCTGCTTGCTTGGATCGAACGTCAGCTACGTTGCTGCCATGTTCTACATATATACTTTCTGCGTTGATTGTTGGCTTCGGAGTTGAAGTGCTAATCTTAGTGGCCCTAAGCTTTGGAGGAGACCATGCTACTACAGAGGGGGTGTCAAAGAATTGTTCACGTGTAAAACGACTATAGGGGTCCAGCCCCCGGCCATATTTGATGGCTTAATAATTGTGCAAATGGGGATTCGAGCCGTGACTGCTAGCTCCACTCTAGCATGAGCTAGCCAACCAGGCTAGATCCCATTTGCAATTGTTCATGTGTAAGGTCTTTGACTAATTATATTTTGAAGGATCCGGATGACCCGCTAGAGGTGAATGGAAGCCTTTAAAATTCTTTCAGACAACAAGGTTTATATCCCAATTGCCACCTAAACCATATCCGTGTCTAATCATCAAGATAACAGCTCACTCTATGAACAATTAGAGACGCTGCGTAGCGGAAACAAACACAAAACGAGGCCTCGAAAAGCTTGCACAGGAGAATAAGCTAAGTCACTGTTAAAACCTCACACACTAAGCACACAAACATAATTATTAAACACTGGACATGATTAGCCAGAACAAATTAAAAGAAGCCAAGCTCCTTGCCTCGAGCTGCTACTGTTAAACTGCTATTGCAAACACTGTACTATACAGAGGCAAGCAAATAGAGAGGCTAAAGCTAAAGACTTCAACTAAAACTGGTAGCTAATAAAAAAGGTGAAAGATTAAACTATTACTAACTACCAGCAAGCCAAGGAACGAACAAACTCAGCTAAAACATGCAGGACATGGTTGATTAACTATAGCAAGGAAATAAACAATCTGCACATATAGTAAACAATCTCATTTTGTCTCTGAGCAAACCTGCCGAGCTGCTGCTGCTTACCTACGGCCACGCAAGTGTTCTGCTGGCTCACGGCCTGCTGGCCTGCGCTTGGCCTGCCTGGGCCGCTTCCGCTGCGTGGCCTGGTTCGCTGCTCGATCACCTGCTAGGCCAGCTTCGCGCGCCCTGGGCCGGCCTGCTGTGCTGGCCTGCGTCGCGCCTGTCTCCTGGGCCGGCTGCCCACGGGTGCGGCCTGCTGCGCGTGCGGCCTGCTGTGCTGCTGCCGGGCTCGCTTGCGCGTGCTCCTGCCTGGGCCAGCTGCGGCCTGGCTCGCTCGCTGCTGCTCGTGCGCGTGCTCGCCTGCTCCCGATGCTCTGCACAAGAACAGAAGAAAAGCAAGAACACGAAGAACAAGCTCCCAACTTCGAACGAAAAGAACTCTCTCAAAACACCACGGATCAAAAAAAACTTGAACGATAGAAGCACCTCGTAGAGGACTAATAGATCTAAGAAAAAGATCTCGAAAAGCTCATATATTTACCGTGAATTTTGGAGAAAACCGAACGCCCTACAAAGAACACGGTTTAGAAGAACTTCAAATTCATGCCGAATCCGTGAGGGATTTGATGAGAGATTATACCAAAATTGTTCACAAGATCCTAGCAACAAAACCTACTAACAAATTTCACCAGATTTGGAGCTAAACGCGAAGAACGAAAAATCTCCAGAAATACCTCCAAAAAATCCGAAAAAAATAAATTTCAGATTCAAAGAGGATGGAAGAAGATGGCACGAAATTAATGTTTGGATTACTCCATCATATCCGGTTACAAGTCACTTCTAAGCATAATCAAAATTAGGATGGCAAAAGGACCAAATCAAAAATCCACTCCTTTCTCTCTCCCCTCTCACATCCTAAAGGCTCTCAAACACAAATGAGAGGCTACCACCCAAAGAGCCCAAAGAGTTAGCTGCCCCAAACAACCCTCCCACATTTGTATAGGTATCCAGAAAAATATCAGAGTGCCCTTACATAAAGCATACATCTCAACTACCCCAAGGGTAAAATCATTTAACTTTTTCATCGTACATTGGATAGACCCGGCGCCTTCACTACTGAGCTTCGCCTCGACGCAAGAAGGTGCCACGCGTCCTCCGACTCGACGCCGTCCAGCTGCATCGGACTCGTCCCCTAGTTTTGAGGTCAAACTGGTCAAACCCTCTTACACACCATACAGACGTGACTCATCCCTGGTCTTGAGGCCAAACCGGTCAAACTCTCTCGCACACCGCACACAACGTGACTCACCGATGTCGCGTGTCCGGCCTCCGCCAAGCTTTCGATGCCTCCAAGTCTTTCGCTTCCGGCTCCCGGGCCGCCTAGTCGACTCGCCTCCGTCCTGCTTGACTCGACCGACGCCGTCTTCATCACCGTCCGTGTACTCTTGCTCTTCCGTGCACCATGTGAATCGCCCATGACTCCTCCTGGACTCCTTGGGTCCCTCGGTCCAAGTCTACTCGTGTTCACCCTTCACAGCCCTAGTCCATCGGTATGAACCTTTCGCTTGACCTTCACCTCATGCCGTTGACCGCCATGTCGCATGCTACACCTGCACATTACAAGTAAAGAGACATAACACACAAGATATGTTTTATGCAAACACCGCAACACAACTCACATAACTCACACCCTTGGTTAGCCGTTAACATAATTAAGCGCATATGGAATATGAACTCAATCGGTAAAGTCTCAAAGCATCTAGTCAATCACTCATCACAAATAGACTGAGACACATCTCAACTTGATCTCTCATATTTCAAAGAAACATGAAGCCTTTTTAAAATTACTAGCTAGTGCATAAGCAGAAACTGTTTGATTGAATTCTAAACCTGACAGGGCTAACCGGGCTCCTATTGACTTTCTTTAACGTACTCTATCTAAGGCCACAGACTACTTTAACCGCATTTTACCTTCACCTTTCTCTTTATGGACTCTGATCGTTAGGCTCGGCTAGCAAGAAAAGAATCTGACAAGCGATTATGCTTTGCAGAAAACCAAACAAAGGGAACAGAAGCAAGGGATAGATTTGGGAGGAATTCTTGAGCTGCAGGTTCAGATGGATCGAGCTGCGTGCTGGCCTAACTTGCTAAGCTCCAGTCAGCCAGGTGACAGATCGATTCATCAATCATCATGCCAACGGAGGTAGATTTCTTCAGTATTTTTTAACGAAAAAATGATCGCTGATTGATTGTATAATAAACAGCTACTTCTCCTCGCACATCTGTACAGTTTTGCAACATATTTCACCATGCACTGCATTTGTCTATTTGCTGATCTTTAGCACAGTTTTTTTTTCATTACATTACAGCGACATACTTTCCCTTTTCCTTTATCTTTATCATCTACCAGCAAAGAATCTGATTTACTGAAGATTCATGCAAAAAGGCAACTAAAGCTAAAGGACGGAAGGAACAATAGACCAGCAGCAAGTAATGCAAAGAGCATCTGTGTGCTACAGGAGCATATATAGGCTTGTCGGTCGACTCCACAAACACAAAAAATGATCGATCGATTCATCTATTTGCAAGCATGGATTAACTTGTTCCAGATAGATAGATGTACACATTCAGTCTATCCAGAGTCCAGACTGGTTTTTGACGCCGTGATGAAGGTAATTATTGAGCACTGCATCCTTAGTTTTATCTCCAAATCCATCCATGCACAACATAATTACGATATTTTACTTATTAGTCAAGTTATCACGAGGGATCTGGAATGTATTTTGTACTCCAACTCAAGTTTGAACTAATTAAGTTGTCCTAACTTCATATATCTAAACCCGGAGGGTAGTATCATTTTGTTTGCATGTGACTGTTGATTATGTAAGTAATTTACGAAGCCAAAACATCAATGGCCCATCATCATCAGCTAATATAATGTACATTGCGTTTACATGCATCAGCTGATCAATGTGCAGGAAACATCGATCAGTTGGAGAGAAATGTGGAGCTTTCGGGCTCTGCTGCAGATGGATTGATCTGAGGACGAAACCTGGAGCTGCAGAGTGCAGATGCAGGAAACATGAGTTCGCTCGGACCTGCTGTGGCCGGCCGTAGCTTGTAATTAAAAAAATGAACGGAACGGCAAAGCTTTGCCGTAATTTTTATTAGAAGAGTAAAAAGGAAAAAAAAGGTAGGATAAGTACACGCCTACTACCCTACTCCACCTACAACAACCGCTACTCCACCTACTACCCTCCGAACAACTGGCTACGGTAAAAAACAAATAAGCAAACTATACAACTTAAAATCAGGGAAACTAAGGAAAGAACGCAAAAAACTACGCTACGACTATGGCGGTGCCGCCGATCTCTTTGCAATGTGGAAAAGATGGACATCTTTCTTGATTAGATACGCCACTTATAGAGGTTGTTTGGCAACTTGTTGGAATGTTCGTCGATTGCGCTCTTTCCAAATGTTCCACCAAAAGTATAGAATGAGGCAATCAAAGAATGATTTTTTATCCTTCTCAGCTTGATGCTGGCACTTCTTCCACCAGCTGTATATTGAGTTTGACGAGTTATTGGACAACAGCCTCCGGAGATCGAACCATCGGGTCACCTGTTCCCAGACTGCAGAAGTATATGTGCAGTTCTCGCATAAATGGACTGGTGTCTCGGGTTCACCGTAGCACAGTTTGCATATTGGGTCGTGTGGCTAGCCACGTTTTGCTAGATTGTTTGCTGTGAGGATTTTCCGTTGTAGTAGTATCCAAGCGAAGGTTTTGCATTTTGGTTCTGCTTTGGCTCGCCAGATTGATGTGACTACCAATTTTTTGAACCGGCCCTTGAATTGTATGTGGTATGCGTGCCTTGATGTGTATTCTCCGTCCATTGTCCATCTCCAGGTGATCTGGTCATCCATGTCTTCATTCCTGTTAAGATCGTTAATCAACTCCCATAGTGCAACATATTCCTGTATTTCAGCATTGGATCGGAGAGTGTAGATGTGTGCAATCCATGTGTTATTATTCAGGGCTTTGAGAACTGAGATGTTCTTCTGTTTTGCTTTTTGGAATAAGCGGGGGGCTAGGTTCTTTGGAGCTGTCCCATTGATCCAGCTAGAGTGCCAAAACTGAGCCTTATTTCCCTTTCCCACCTTAACTATCGTCAAAGCATTCCTTGTCCGTTTTATCCGTTGGGATGTCTAGGCCTGACCATGGTCGCCCATCATCCTTCCATTTGAACTGATACTAGCGAAGTCGAAGAGCCTTGCTAGTCGCTCTAGATCAAGGATGCCAAGTCCACCAAGATCTTTGGGCGTGCAAACTGTTGGCCAATTGACAAGGCAATGCCCTTCACTAACTTTTTCTGGCTCCTCTCCCTTCCATAGGAAACCTCTTCTCATCTTGTCAATCTGTTTTATAAGCCATTTTTGTGCCGGGAAAACCGTCAAATGATATATTGGTTGTGAGGTTAGGACACTTTTGACGAGTGTTTTATGTCCTGCCAAGGATAGGAGTTTTCCTTTCCAACTTGGTAAGCGGCCACCAATTTTGTCAATCAGCAGTTGTACTTCCACTCTTCTGAGCTTACGCGTGTATAGGGGAAGGCCCAAGTATTTGCTCAAGAATTTGCAGACTTTTCTCGGGAAATCTAATAAAGCTTGTGAGACCATCTCTTCGAAACATCTAATGGGGAAAATCTCTGTTTTACTTAAGTTTACATGGAGGCCTGAGCAATTGCCAAAAATCTTAGGATCGTGTTGATGTTGTTGAGCTCGTTGCGGTTCGGGTTTGCAAAAATGGCGGCATCGTCCGCATATAAGGGGCAACGCATCATGGCTGCTCTTGGGAGGATCTGATGTAGGAGACCTTTATTTGCCGCCACCTCAATCATCTTGTGGAGAGGGTCGATGGTGAGGACAAAGAGCATAGGGGATAGGGGATCTCCTTGTCGGAAACCTCGGCCATGTTTGAATTTTCTCCCTGGCACACCATTAAGTAGTACTCTAGATATGGCAGTGGCAAGAAGGGTGGCAATCCAATCTCGCCATCGTTGGCCGAAACCTAGGGCTTGCATTGTCTCGAGAAGATATGCCTAATTAAGTGAGTCAAATGCTTTGGAGATATCAAGCTTAATGAATAGAGAAGGGCACTTTGCTTTGTGTAGTGCTCGGATAACATTCTGTACATAGACGAAGTTATCGTGTATGCATCTTTTTTTGATGAACTCATTTTGACATCCAGAGACAAGTTCTTGGAGCCTTAGGGCCAATCTATCTGCAAGGATCTTCGTGATGATCTTGGCCATACTATTTATCAGGCTAATAGGCTGGAAATCACTGATGTTTGTTGCTCCGTCTGTCTTAGGGAGGAGGATAATGTTGGCCTCGTTTACTAGTTCCAGTGGGCGATCTTTGTCTCTTGTAGAAAGATGATCGTTGCACCTGTTGAGATCACCATATTGCGAACACTCGCCCGTCGGGCGGTAGCATTGAAGCCACAAACACTCCAATAGACAAGGTTACAATTTTTCTATGACATTGGTAACCAGCGGACAACTCAAATATGCCAAGGGATGAAGCAAATTCAAACTAGATTTCAGTTCAACCGGTCTAGGAGATGGCTTGGCTCGAGGGCCACGTACAAAGCCAGGGCGACCTGGGGAGTTGGATGCCAGCCTGCTAGGTTGGGCCGTGAACGTCACTATTGAGTTCTTGGCGGACTTCATGAGTGTCGATGTCCAGGCTTTGGCCCAACAAACACCGCTGAAGCCGTAGGGCCAAATTGCCGACCCATTAAATATTACAAGCCGATTCAAGTTCTCAAGTGGTTTGCTAATCATTCTGAAAAAGAAAAACAACTAGTCGACGGTGATAGTTCTGGCGTCTTCCTCTACGCCTGCACACCTGCAAGGGCAAGCGCCACCTTGGCCTTCTTCTTGCCCATGAGCTTGTTCCCCTGCTTGATGGCCATCTTCAGGGCCTCCATCTTCATCTTGGTGAGGGGACGCGGGAGGTGGCGCGCCTTCTGTTCAAATTCACCATTAGCATTTCTTAGTACTCTAGGAGATAATTCACCTAATTTGTTCATCAAGACACACTGTGCAAGTTGAATACTTCGTGTTATCGGGTTTGCTTTTGCTTTTTCGGCTAATCTATTGCTCTTTCTTTGTTGAGATGGTTGTGTCGAACTGTTGGGCATTTCATTGCTGTGAGTGTCATTTACCCTTGGAGGTGTGTGCAGCTTGGGGGTAGTAGGATTGCTAGAGACAAACTCTACAAACAGTGCCATCTCATCTTCTGCACCTTCAGGGTGCATCAGCTCTTCTACTGCACTTTCAGGGTGCATCTCACTCAGATGGGTGTTTGTGTCTACATGTGATGGTGCAGATGGGAGAATGGTGTTCTGCTCAATGTTGTGAGCAGAATTATTGAAAAGCATATTACTAACTGGACTGCAATGTCTCTGAGCAACCAATGGTGGAGTGGTTGTTTGTGTGTGCAAAGTTTTAGTGTGTTGCATGTTTGCTATCACATTGTGTAACTCAAGCGTTGATTTTGCAACTGGTTGGGCATTGACTTGTGGCATATCTGGGATGGAGATGTTCTGTTTGGTGAAGCCTTTCCTACTCTCCTCACCGATCAGTTCTCGCACCTCGCTTCTCCAAGGTCATCATCAGCCATTGGTGAAGCGACAGGCTCCCAGCCCGGTGCATTCAGCATCTCCCTGATGTAGTCCTCTTTGGATGGTCCTGCAGCAACATGAGAGGGGAGCATTTCTTCAAGCATTGGATCAAAATGAGTGGGGCACAACTCATGATGAAGTTCTATGGTGGTAGATAGGAAACAATTGTCTTCTTTCAACTCACCAAACACTTGAGCTAATGGGCTGGCGAATGAGACCCTCTTCTTGCTCTTGGCAATCCACTTCTTCTTGGTCTCCTTCTGCGGTACCCCACCACACCCCAGCTTGGTGGAGGAGAGAGACGTCGGCTGTGGTAGCTGGACTGCCCATAGTTGCGACCCCTTCCATGATAGCGGGTGGAACTATAGCAGTCCTCAACTGTGCCCCGGCAACGGGACACCCTGCTCCAGGCAGAGTTGCTATGGTGGTGCCTGGTACCCCTACGGTGGTCGTCGTCGGGGTCGTCCCGGCAGGGACGGAAGTCCCTGCTAGACCGGTTGTTGATCCTAACGGGGACGGAAGTCCCTGCCAGACCAGTTGTTGGCATCGTGCTGGCCATCCCTCTTCTCGCCTAAGGAGTCCAGAGTTGCATAGCTCAAAAGAAATTTCAGGCGAGGTTTTCTGTTGGGAGGTGCATCCCACCCTCCCCCATGGAGGAAGAGGAGGTCCTCCACCACATCCAAGTGAATCTTTAGCTTGTAGTCGTACGCGCCCTTGTAATCAGCGGGTGGGTCATGGACGAACTCATAGTGGTTGTTGCCCGTTGGGAGCAGCTCACTGTCAGGATCAGCAATGGTCAGTAGGACTACCTTTGGTACCTTGCAGGGTCCGGGCACCATGCCCAGAGATCATATGTCCTCGTGCGGTCGCAACGGCACGAGTACTCCTCCACATAGTGGATGGCGCACTGCTTGCCGATGACCTGTGCCACCACAGCTTCATTCCAGGCGTGCACTGGCAGGCTCTCGATGCGTAGCCACACATGAAACTTGAGCTTGCTCTCCACGGCATAGTGGCGTTCTGACCAGGGCACAAAGTTGAAGACCTGGCCTTTGTTGTGGACGTCGTCATAGTCGGTGACACGGTTGTAGGTTCGGCTGTCGGAGAAGAACACCAAATATTGCTCAGGGTAGTGCTTGACGACCTTCTCGTCGTGCCGACTGATGCAAAGTTGTTCCTCCAGGGTGTCGGTGACGTGGTGTGGGGCTGTGTCATGGCTGTTGCCATTGAACCAGCACACGACCATCACGCTGATCATGGAATCTCTGCTGCGCTTGATACTCCTGGTCGCCATGATGACACAGCGTGCCTAGTCCGGGCGAGCATGCGGGTCACCCGGGTACGCTGCCATGGGAGCAGCTTCGTCCTTTGCTGCTTGAAGGTAGGTGCGGCCGTCCGGGGCAAAGGCTTGGCCGTAGGAGGGCTGAGAAGTGGTTTGCTGCTGTGTTGAGGCTGCTTAAATCTGCTCACCCAGGCAAGGCAGGAGAGAGCTTTGTGCCCGGAATTCAAACATTTCTAGCATTTAGTGATGTTTCTGCAGTGTGCAACCCTGTGATCCATTGAGAAGTAGTTGAGGCATTTTCCTTGGGCATGAGACATGAATTTCATCCTCCTCTGTTTTGTCATCCTTGGTTGGTGCTGCTCAGGGCTTCCTCTTGAATGTTGCTTTTCTTTGCGCCACCAGTATGGCGATTTAACTTCTCTGAAGCCCTCATCTTCCTGCAGCTGACGCCTTGTAGTCGATGAATGCAACGGATTGTTGTGAGGGGCTTGTCTGCGATGGTGCTGCGCCTCTTCCCAATGTCTAGTTCCTGCCGTATGTGGATGTGATTGGCCGTGTCGCAAGCCTTCAATTCTCTATTGCGCCCAGCTCATTCTTGTACTGCTTTCGCCTACTGCTTTCTCCAGGATTGAATGCTTCTCTACTGCTTGCGCCATATCCATCCCCTTCCCCTACTCCGCGCCAGTGAATCGCTTCCCGTGAGCAGTAAATTGGTTGTCCTTGCTAGCCGGTGGTGTGGTGAAGACGAATCGCGTCGAGATTATCTCGTGTAGAGGGTGTTGGAGCAGATCTTGGACCAGTGGATTCGGTGAGCTCCCGTCCGCCGCATCGAGCTCTGAGTGCTTCTTCCCTCCTAGGACCAGCGGATCCGGCATGCTCTGGTCCGCTGCATCGAGCCCCGCACTCCGCTTCCCCTCTTGAATCTCCACTATTAATTGCAAATCTTGAGCGAGATTCAGGAAGAGGATGGCCGCCACCGACCGGATCCGTTGACCTCGAACCTTGGGGCTGTCCTAGTTGTCGCCTCTTGTTGCACGACTTGAATCCCTGGCAGCTGTCTTGGTGGCGGGGATGCTTCCTTGGAGTTGTTGGGGGCTCACTCTCTGCTGGGCCATCCGGGGCCGGCGATGGTCCTGCCGGAATGTTGACCTCCGGTGAAGCCGGATCTGGGTGGGGAAGGGAGGGGGTTGGACTGTGTGGGGAGGGACCTATTAGGGCTGGCTCTCTCGGGGTGGAGTCGCCATTGGCGTCGCTCCCCGGGGAGGGGGGAGGGGAGGTGGAGACGCCATCCCGCCTTTCAAGCCTACTACGGTTATTTGTCAGAGCGGAGTAGATGCACAGCAGGTGAGTGCTGTGAACAGCACCGTAATTAGACAGCAGCTATCTTGAGAACCAGCAGGAGAGACAGATTGATTAATAATGCCGGTGAAGGTAAGTCACCCAGTGACTCCATTTTTCGTTCTAAAGAAAGTGGCCGGTCATTGATTGTATAATCAGCTACTTCCTCGAGACCTCTACGCATATTGTTAGTATGGTTTGCACACATTTGCCATGCACTTAATTTTTTCAGTAAATATGTTGTTTTTTTGGACGGTGTTCGGTGGGTGGGATGGATCTGGCTGTAAGAAAAAAGCCAGAGATGGCAGGAGTGTAGCTTGTTATTAGCGTTGCGCAGAAGAGTGAGAGGAGACGTAAGCGATCGGAGGTAGGAGCACACATTTACGGTGCCTAATGGTATGCTCGTTAATACTTGTCAAAGTTATTAACAATGTTAATGTCCCAAGGATAATCCTGTTTTCTCCGTTTCGTTGTTCCTTCCAATCGTTCCCGTTACCACCATTATTAGTTAGAAATCCATGCCATTCACTCAAGCACAGGCCCGAGATCGAGCTGCACGGCCTGGTTTATGGGAATCGTAAATAGACAAAGTGGTGTTTTTTCCGTTCCATGTCGTTTCCTTCATTTCCTCAAAGCTCTGAGCACACTCCCAAGTTGTTGCTCCTCGCAGGATTTTGTCGTAGGCACGAGGTGGCAGCTCGATAAACTATCTATCTTAGGCACGCGAGTCGCCGCTAGCATGGATGCCACCGCCCGTCTCTGGCCCTGATCTGTCCCAAAACAAAATGGTGGTTTGACCCTAACCCTAAGACACTCATAATACTATAGATTCCAGCACCGTCGTCATCTGATGGCTCCAATGTGTCAATGGGAAACAACAGTTGAACACATGCTAGTTTTTATACAAAAATATATAAAATTGTTGATGTTATTTTTCATGTGGCAAATTGAAATCGTTTTTATTTATATAGTTTCTTAAAACTAGACTCTCACATACACGCATACACACTCACCCCTACGAATACAGGCACACAACCTTACCCTTATGAGCACCTCCAAAAGACTGAGCCGGCAAATCTTCGAAATTGGCGAAGTCACCACTGGCACCTTGCTATCGACGGGCATGTCGCCTATCACTGAAAGAATAGTGCCGGTTAAATCCTGGAATAAATATAGGAAAATGCGAGCACTAGTACTGAGTCGATGACTCGAACTCTGGTGGGTACAGGGCATATATAGTTTTGTACAATCTTGATTCGAAAGGCACTACTTCAATAATCCATCATCATATTGTAGTTACTAACATCCATCATAGTCAGTATTAATTTATTCTTAGTAATTAATATTGCAGGAGATCATAATTAGATCAGACAATATCGATGATGCAGCGGAGGAGATAATTGACTTTCTGGAGCGCACGAGACAGGATGGTGTGATATACTTGGATGGCTGGTATGGAGCTGGGATAGGGGCATCCACCATCCTCAAAGCGGTCGTCGAACGATATAGATCATCATCATCAGGGGATGCTACTAGGAAAGCAGCTGGCTTGGACAAGATCATCCACATTGGTTGCTCACTGTGGCAAAGCAAGAGGTCCCTACAGAAGGTGATCGCGGAGGAGCTAAAGCTTCCATGAGAGGTGATGGCCTTCTTCGACCAGGGTGATGAGGAGGAGGATTTTGATGGTGTGCATCAGGCTGCTAGAGGTGTCATTCCACAAGTCAAGTGGGCAATCTTGAATGAACTTAGCAACTCCAAATTCCTGGTGGTCTTCCACAATGGGAGTGGCAGCTATGTGGACCTGTGGGAGTGTGGTGTCCCTATCATGGGTGTTATGAACAAGAGGGTGCTGTGGACCTCCCGGGGCAGGTTCCTGTTTCATGGTGTAAAAGATGAGGATGTGAAGGAGTTAGCTGGGTTGAGTGATGTGACCATATCAGTTTTTCCACAGAACCTTGACAACATACGATGTTCTGAAGGATACCTTCAGGTGCTTCTTTCATTCAGAGGCCAAGGAGGTTGCTACGTACAGCGGTGTCCCTGAATCTAACACTAATATTGTCTTGGAATGTATCTTGTATAATATGGTGCTAATACAAGGGGCAATGACATCAATTGGGGTACCCATGCGGCCAACTATAGGGTATGCAATGGAATCATACAAGATACCAATGGTTGTGGTAGATCGGCTTGGGAGATTAGCGATGCTTTGCACAGGAACATGAACTTAGGGTTCATCAAGTTTTGGTGAAGAGCATACTTGATTTAGTATTATGTGATGAGCATAGTGGCCGCTGGGTTTCAGTCTCCGGCCAACATGCAGTGGAAGTCCAAGGGCCGACATCCTTCTTCTGGACAGAAGCTATAATAGAAGGTGGCATGTTTAAACATTTAGATAGGAGCAGGCTGCGTGTTTTACATCTCGTCTGCTGCACCTTCAGTTTTCATCTCCCTCCTTCCTAAGTTGCAGCAACCTAAGGTTCCTCCTGCTTGACCACTGCAAAGACAAGAATGGTGCACCAAGTCTAGGTGGAGAACAGTACTGCATTCAAGGCAGTACTGGAACCTGTTTCTTGAAGCTGTGGGTACTGGAGCTAAGTTATACAGACTGGTATTGACTGCTATCGAGAAAGATGTTGGATATGATGGCTGAACTCAGGGAGTTGAATGTGATAGGACCCGACAATTGGAGCATGAGCCATCTACATAGTTGCAGTGGTGTTGGAAGCAATAGCCGAAAGCTGCTCAAGCTCGGAGTGGTAGGGGAACCAAAGGACAGTGACGATATTATTGGCAACAGTACTGGTAGCCATATGCATAGGCAACCATCATCATTCCCAGACCTGTCAAGTTGGGAAATCCTCAAGACAGTAATCCTTGATGGCTGTTGGTGAACTGGAGGAAATTGGATATAACACTCTAGCCCCATTGCTAGAGTCATTTAGCTTCACCAGCAATACCACCACAAAGATAAAGAGCATATCCTTCCGGGGATGTGTCATGCTGAAGAGCCTGCTACTGAAGGGATTGTTTGATATGCTGGAAGAATTGGACATGTCAGGTACATCGGTTAAAACCCTTGACCTCAGAGAAATTCAAGCCCTGCACCTCATACGACTCCCATTATTGGGATGTGAGAAACTCCGTGGAATACTATGGCCAGAGCAGAAAGACGAGTTGATAATGTTGGAGGTTTTGCGCATTGATCACACCACCCATGCACTGTGGGCTAGGGAAGACAGCAAGCAAGATGCTACTGGCGAAAGTACAAGTGCAGAGTCACCCTCAGTAGCAGTGCATGGCAATAGCCAAGCACTGACTAAACATAGATTCGTATAGGGATCCAAGGCTTTTTCGATCACTTTGTAAACATCGGATTTGACAATTTCTTACACGCAGTGATTTCTTCTACCGGTGGTTATAGAGGTGCCAGTCAAGCACTTGTGCACGACAGTGAACAGAAAGTGCAAGCTATAAACATGCAAAATGCAGCTGGTAATTTGTACGTTGATGACCTCATTTCCACCTTTGAAGACAACTCGCAAACTGTTGTTGCCAATGAAGGAGATGTCGCTGATGTCCCCGTGATCAAGTGGATGTGGCCTTGTCCACTTATTCCTATGGATTCTGATTGGGCCCATTGCTACATTAGAATACAAGATTCTGATTGGGCCCATTGTCCACTTAGAGGCTTGGGTTTCTCTGCTTCGTTCAAGTCTTGATGAGCTCTTCTATTCTATGTTTCCTTGTCCTGTGGACACTGGTGTGCCGTCTGATTTCCAAGACAATAATATGGTGTGTCACCTGACGTGAGACGCCCTCCTGCTTCTTATTCTGCTTTTGCTTGATATGGTTTGACATGCATGGATGCTAGCTTGTGTGTGTGCTCTGAGCTCTGCATCCAGGCCGCCATAGGTGTTTCTGTTTGGTTTGGTGAGCTTAATAAATAAATGCACAAGCAGATCAGCTATCAGCTTCAGCAGCATGAGAACAGATCGATCCTCATGCAGTCTTGCTACTGGTGCTTTGCTTCGCTGTTGTGTGCTGCTACCTGATTGTGTGTTTGTGTGTCTGTAAGTGATTTGTCAGCTATGGACTGACCAACAATTATTTTTACTTCACTGCTATGTACCAACACCATCATGATGCTTTCGTTTATGGTTTGTTTGTGGATTATATGTATCATTTACCACATGTAGTGTTATGATATTTGGGAGGCACAGTCATATATATGATGTACTCGCACTAGCGAAGATGTTGACATGCATGCTCGGCTATAGAGAAATCAACATGCAGACTTAGGCAAGTAACAAGGCTGGTTGCATCAGTGGACATGTACATTCATCATGAAATTGCTGTACATCACTTTGGGATTATGCAGTTTCACTGAGAACATCTGTAAGATGTAAACTGCAGAGGCTTGGTACCAAGTTCAGTTCAGATCTAACTAAAATATGGACTTGTCATGCAACTCAAATTCTCAAAACATGCCAGCTGAGGAGCTCCAACTGTACAGGGTAAAAGCACAATCTCCAAATAGATCGTCAGGCCTAGGCACGATCTTGCGCGGGCACACGATGGTGTCGAAAGCGCGCACATGTGAAAAAATGACAAAGCGAGGATGCGAGATGTTTTTTTTAATAATGGAAGATAAAATAGCTTCAGACACCCTCCTTTGAGAATGCATCAGATTACAAACATTACAAAAATAGGCACATGTTCCAAGTAAACATGTAGCCAAGGCATCAGAAGAATTGATACAGATAAGACAAACTTAAAAACTCCAACCGGCTACTCAGTGATCTTCTTTCGTGACATGTTCCATAAAGTTGCCTTCAAATGAAGCATCTTCTCCACATCATGTGAAAGCGGACCCGAAGCTTGAGCCAAATCTAACAATGGGAAGAGAAACAACTCCATCTGCTGGTTGACACTCTCACCACCACACTTCCCGCATCAAAATCATCCACACTTCCACTAACATAGGCAGTAGGATAAGCAAGATACCCGTAGCCGTTAAAGAATTTGAGTTGGACAACCACAGTACCTGCACAAAGTGCACCATCACTCAAAAAGCCTCCAAAACAACGCCTCTACCGAGGAAATGATGATAGTCGCCACCGCTATTGCCCACTGGGACAAAAGTATCCACCTGGAGATCTAGTGATGGGTGAGATCGGGACATATGGGTGGCGCCTCCAAGAAGAAAAACGACGTCTAGAATGACGTCATCACCGTGACTTTCACCAGTGCACCCTAACCCACCGCAACATAGCTCTAAGGGTCAACGCGACTCGTCCCATACCGCGCCATCACCAATCGCTGGAGGTAGAAGCACCTGAGACCAATCGTCGACGAAGTGTGTCCCATACCACACTCGCCGCACAATAAGTTCCAAAACACCTGTTGCGAGCACGACGTTTGTGGCCATAGTCACCGGCCATCCTCGCGAAGCCGTGCTTCGCCAGATCTGCACCTGAGACCAAGGATGCGAGATGTTGTTACACCTCACCCGTAATCGTCAGAGAAGCCGAATTCAGACACGACGCCGTGCCGCCAAAATTCTGAACCATTTCCAGGCTCAGGCGAAGAATCCATGATTGAGCAGCTCATTTCTCAATTTGCGTTGTAATTGAAATAATTTGCCACGCTGCACTTGGTAAGGAAAATGCTTTGCTGATTTTGCAAAAAGAAAAAGAGAAAAGAATAGAAAAACTAGCACATTGATGCCAGTACGCCACCAACCCATGTATGTCACCGTGCTCAACGTCTGTGATGCGCACTGAGCTCCTATACATATTCCGGAAGGTGGATAAGTGTTGCATCGCAAAGCCTGCTAACGGCCTGTTAACCCACCAAATCGGCGGGCCTACTAATCTTTTTGCTAGCGTTGAAACCGGTCGGAGGACAGCACCTTCTTACGTGCACCTTGGTTTTCGTGCAAAATGAAGATTTGAAGGAAAAAATTCAAAGTTCCAAACCAACTGTCCAAATCAAATTTGGATTGACCCATGGTGTTTCTTACAACGAGATCTACAAAACAAGACCGCAATTAACTATATTTTGAATCAAATTACTTTTAAACATTTTTTGAATATTACAACATTTTATTGATGTTAACCAACATTTTTCTTTTTAATACTTTTTCTTTTAACTTTTTGATGTACTAACATTTTTCTTTAACATTCACCATCATTTTCTTTAAAGCCGAGTTTAATTGTTACCAATATTTCGTGACGTTAATCAACATTTTTTTTATGCACCAACATTTTTCTTCAGTTTTTTTACAAATGGTGAAGTAGTTATTAAAAAATGCTGAAGTACTACATTAAATATGTTGAAACAATACATAAAAATATTGAAGTAGTTAGTAAAAATGTTGAAATAGTAAAAAAAATGTTGAAGTAGTTATTAAAAATGTTGAAGTAGTACATTTAAAATTTTGAAATGTTAAAATAAAAAATGTTGAAATAGTACATAAAAAATGTTGAGTAGTTATTAAAAAATGTTGAAGTATTACATTACAAATGTTGAAACATTAAAATAAAAAATTTAAAATAACATATTGAAGCTCATCGGGTTGCATTAATTTCAAAGAATATTATGGTTTAAACGGATTTCAAATCGTATTAATGGTTTAAGAGAAAAACTCATTTGAAATTTGAAACTCGTTTAACATCCCATCCGCCCCCAGCTCTCCCATGGCAACACGTATCCTGTACTTGCTCCACCCATGCAGCGGTACGCGCCTGCTCCACATGCTGCTCCCCCAGTGCAAATCAATCTCACACGTTCATCAAGATCTGCACTGATCTCAAATAATGGAAGATGTGCTTCCTAAAGATGGATAATGGAAGATATGTTGATTTAAGGATTTCCGATGCGCGCTAGTCCGTGTTATAGCTGGATTCGCGCGGTCCGTTCGTTGCCGCACGGGGCAGGAGGGCCTTGAAGGCCCACAGGCAAGGAACGAACCCCCGGGAAGACATTCTTACACGGGAACGTCGCTTCCATGTTTAGACGAGGAGCTTAACGAATACTGTAGGCATTTATTATTACAATATGCATCAGACACTTGATCTGGCTTCTCATGTCCTGTTAAACAAAATAGTCGTGCATTTTTCTAGAACACAATATCAATGAATTCGCCCATGTACATGCACATGCATTTTCATTTTATAAATCTACGACGTATGCATGCACATCTTAGTTCTTACCTTACAAGGTGATGAGCCCATGGCTCCTCAAGATGTTTCAACTCATGAGGCTAGTGATTATTTTCATTTGAAGCTTGGTTCATTTTCCTTGTTGGATGAGAGACGAAGATATACGAAAAAAGTGCTTCCTAGTACTGGTACTACTACATCGACCAAGATAATATTTGCTGGAGTTGATCTTCCTAAAAGTACGGGGGAAAAGAAAAGGCCAAGTGGATATATATTCAGATTGGTTCTATGCAGGTGAATATCAAAGAAGAGAGAAGCTTCATGGAACAAAATATTCATGGGCTCCAATTATATTGACGTCACGAGAGAATAAAACACTAGCTAATTACGTGGGGTTGAACTAGTCTTAGCAACCTGGCCGGAATACTTTATTATTTCCTTTATGCACCAGCTTTGTTTGGTTCGGTCAGGTTAGTTAGAGTCTGGTTCGACCTGTATTTGTGGCTGGAACTGTAGCGTCTGTTTTAGCGTCGAGGCTGGCCTGCGAGCCATATTAGCCACTAGCCAGGGCTCCGCCCTTGTATCGTTCAGACTTCAGACTGTGCTTTATCGTGAGTTTGTGAAGGGTTTCTCCTCCCAAGCGAAGAGGTGGCGCTGCCTTCTTCCTTGCCGTGGCGACGGCTGCCGATCCAATTGAGGTTACAACCTGGGTGCGTGCCTCGATCTCGTTGAGGTCTCATCTTCTGATCGTAGTTCCTCGCGGACGCGTGTGGAAGACCTACCTAGGGTTTGGATTTGCAGTCTGTCCTGTAAGCCGATCCCTTTATCTATTTTGTTACTGAATTTTGCTGGTGATAGATCAGACGGAATTATTTTGTTCTTGTGGAATACTCTGCTGTCTTTGTTCCGTCTGAGATTGCTTCTGAAGTTGTTGCCGTGAGACTCAGCTATTATACGTCTATTGCTCTGTGAGTGGTTGGTGAGATAAATTAATGTCAATTTAATTGCCGTGAGTGCATGGATATGGTCTTGTGCCTGTGCTATTTTTGAAAATAAATACTCGGTGAAAGTATTTGCTGCTAGTACCGTGAAAGACTGGGACTTATTTTGAGCATCGTAAGCATGTCCTTATCACAAGGCTTGTTTGGTTTGGTTTAGTGCCAATTGAATAGAGTAAAGAGAATTAAGGTAGATTAAATCGCTCCTAATCCTCTTTAGAGGGATTAGGGCAATTTCAGCAATAGCCCTTAAACCAAAACCAAAGCCCCTAAAGATCAAATGTGGTTCTCTCTATTTTTTTTAAGGGTCATAAAAGTATATCCAACTCCAGCAATAACCCCCATTAATAAATAGCTCCCTAGAGACCCCTAGGAATGGAGGGTGGAAGGGGGAATTTTTGGATGCCTCCCCAAAATTGGGAGCGGAGTAGGGCTTGTTGGATGCGTTTTTTTGACTTAGATCGGTGTAGGGGGCTATTTAGAGGGTCCGCTTGCTGAACAAGTCCTCAACGTCAATGAGAGTTTGAAAAAGCAGATCTTAATATTGATATATTGGTGATATGTCATCATCTACCACTATAAAAATTAGCTAAAATACAAAATCTCAAGCTGGGTTAAAGAGAACTAAACCCTAGTAGATAGATTTTCCACTACAAATTAATGAAATTAAACAGTTGAAGTAAAATTGAGAAAACCGAGAAGGAACCTTATACTAGTTCTAGTAATTTTATTTTCGAAAAAACGGATCTTATCTTTGCCAAAAAAGAAAAATACTTTAATTTTAGGCGATGTATAAAATGGAGTTGACTTTACGTGTCAACTTGGAACTCTAGAACGCCACAAAAAAGGAAAAATTTCTGTGGCCTGCGTGCGCCCGTCACGGATCCGTGCGGGCGGGCCAGTGACCGGTGGCGCGACGCGGCCCACGTGCAGGGCCACGACCGCTTTTCCTAGTATAAACCGCGTATCTGTTTAGCTAAAAACAAAAACCCGTATCAGTCCACCACACGGTCACTCCGCACCATTTAATTAATTTAATATTTATTAATCTCTTGCGAGGGGTTTGTGTTAGGTAAGCGCTGACACACGATAGCGTTCAGCAGCTGCGGCATGGCTAGTTCCAGTGGTTCGCTGATTCCTTATTCCTTCAGCGAATCCTTTTTTCTTTTTTTCTTGCCCTTTTGCATTTCTTTGGTTGTGGCTTCACGTGATCCTGTATTTTTATCATCATTCCGCTGCGGAACAGCTTTCCCGTTGCTCATTTTCCTTCTCGAATCACTCGGGCTGTGCGATTGGGTCACGTGCAGTCCTCGTCACCCTGATCCCCGCTGCTAACCAACCCTGCCAGTGGGGTCACTTGTGATGGGGCCCGCGTCCAAAAACAAACTGTTTCTGGTTCAACTTTTGTTTTTTTTCCTAAAAAAACTGTTTGTGATTCAATAAGCATGGATATTCGGGCCAGCCTTTCACCTTAACCAGCAGCCTCTCCAAAAATTTCATTGGGAGTATATATTGGCTAAAATCAAGACATTTCTCTCTAGCAGAGATAAAAAGTGACAGGATATTCATGACCAACCTGGCCTTCACCCCATCTCTCACATTGATTAGTTAAACCAATAGTAATACCAGCTGACTTATCTGTCAAGGTGTTAGTCCTATCCTCAGCATTAACCTTTGAACTTTCTGGAAGAGGATGAACGTACAATGAAGTATCACCGCACTTATTTTGAACTTGTCATATGCTCCATCTTCTTTTGAATAGTCTCTTTCTGCATGGTAGTGAGTTTCAACAACACGCTGAAGTCTTACTAAGTCTGTATGATTTGATGACTTCCAATTGCTCTAGTCTTTTTTCAGCCTTAACAGAGTAGAAATTGTGCAACGGTATATCCTGCACTTGCCAGCATTGAATTTCTTTCTTCCACTTACCCAATATCCCATAGAGCAGCACACCACGGTACCTTGCATATGGATATCTTGCTAGGAAGCTCTGAACAGAACTCATAAGCATAACTGTTTTCCCAGAACCTGGGGCCTGAGCAAGAATGCAACCTCCAAGCTTGTCTCCGATAAAATCCTTAACGAAAAGTTGAATCTTCCAACTGATGCAGTCTCATTTGCCTAGGATGAATAGCAATATCTGCAACTATGGAATCTTCAGACAGTTTAA
Source organism: Setaria italica (assembly GCF_000263155.2). Taxonomy (NCBI): domain Eukaryota; kingdom Viridiplantae; phylum Streptophyta; class Magnoliopsida; order Poales; family Poaceae; genus Setaria; species Setaria italica. Next base: position 27,077,062 of record NC_028455.1, on the reverse strand, counting down.
CACTACCAGTCTATCTCATCAGCATCCTTTGAGCGTCCATAGCAATTTGTTCTTCTCCTTGAAGCCTGAAATGAAGAAATCATTAAGATCACTTGATTTCTCCAATACTATTCTCTTCTGTGCAGCTTTACAAATTTGAATATCACGATTATCATATAAAATTGCCTTTAGTTTATGAAATTGCTACCCTCTCAAGGAAATGACAATATGGCATTTGTTTATATTTGACAACATTTTCCATATGCATACAAGGTGAGGATAATGAAATTATCGAGGCAGAGTATAGAAATAGCACATATCAAATGGAATAGGCGAATAGGCAGGTAAGCTAACAGCAGAAGTGTTCAAAAGTTAAAACTGTAAGGAGCATGTAGCAGGACTGATGTCAACGAGTACGGAACTAGTGTATATCAGGTGAAATGAGCAGATAAGCTTACAGCACAGGTGTTCAAAACTTGAAACTGTAAGGTACGTGAAGCAGAAATAATGTAAAGAATTAACTACCAGGCCTTTTGCTAAAAAAGAACACCCCAACTCGGAGCCTGTTCTTAGAATTACCCCATAGTGAAAACAACATGCATGCATAAAAAAACTTTACTGGTAAATGAACTAAAGCTACAAAAGCCTCCTATATCTTAAAACAAAATATATAAACCTTTTTCCACTCATAATCAATTATCGATTCAGCCCTTCTCACAATCATAACACAGGCATGGCATAGATAGCCCAAAAAACTGGTTACCAACAATTGAACTGAACAAGTATGCACACTTAGTCATGATACATAGGAAGCTTCAAAAAGCCAAAGAAATGTATTTTTTGAATACTTCAGCTAGTGAACCAGTGCATTAGTTAACACTTAGCTCCCATATAATCAGATACTGTATAGTTGTTGTTGCTGCGGCTATGAAACAAGTCATCATTGTAACCTAAGAGTATAGTTGTTGCTGCTGCGGCTATGAAACGCAGTACCAAAATTATTAAAGTTATTGCAATCTTGACTCTATTATTGGAGCATTCCATCCCTCATAGGCACAGCTTTTCTCAATCTCCATCAAATTCTATTAGGATCTTTTGCTTCCTTGCAGTGTTCATATGGTTGACTTGACCAGACATAGTGAAATGGCATACATTTCTTGCAATCAACCAGGCAAAATATACTACCATGAAGATACTTCGAAGAAAGCAGTGTTCAATATTCAAAATAGATAATACGACATGTATTCACAAGCAGAACTAGCAGTCATCTGGGAAAAAATAAAGATTTTCAAGTGGTGCTGCGCTAACCAAATTCTATGGTTGAAGCTCTTACCTTTGTGCTTTCAAACAAAATCTTTCCAATATTCCTCAAGACCATCACTTTCTTTTTTTGGTTTCTCCTCTTCCGCTATAGGCAAGTCAGATTCTGATGAAAGTTACATACCGCAAGATTTTGCGTCTTGGGCCTTTTCTGCAACACTAACTCAATCAAGCTGAATAGATGATTGCGTTTTGTTGGCTCCACAGAATGATTGTTCAATTTGCCGCCTGCCATTTTGCCGGCTATCACAGAATTTTCAGAGGGACGTTCAAGACTAGAAAGGAAGTTGATCGATTGGACCTTGTGCTGATGAATGTTATCCCATTCCTTGGTAGCACTGTCAAATCCCAAACTGGGGACCCTATTTGCAACAGGAAGTGCATGACCACTGGAATAGGTTGCAACTCTAGGCATAAACACACTGGTATTGCGCTCAGCAGATTTCTTGTGCCTGCTGTAACATATGCCAACAAAAGCAGAAGGGTGGTTACATATCACAGGAGAGAAAGGCCAAGTAAATTTATCGACAATGTAAGTAGTGATTTTGGTGATCATGTATATTTCCATGACAAACATCAACAATACATTTCCCAAAGAGAAGCACAGGCATTATAACAAGTTGCAAATACATCCTAGAGCACTGGTTAGCAGAAAAAAAAGAGAGGAAGATATCCTCAAAGCAGAATAGAAAAAAGTAAAAACAGCTGCGAGGGACTTGTCAAGCACAAAAGGAAGGTGACTGGACAAATAGTTCTCTCCGAAAGGGCATGCCCTTCAGGAGAGTATCTGCTTATGACTCTGATCTTCAGCATTCACCTTTTGCCTAATCAGCACGTGAAAAAATATTTCCAGAAAAAGACATAGTACTAAAAATATATCCATCACAGTAGAAGAGAGGACCCCAGCAGGGTAAATCTAAGCATTTGCGATTGCCGGCCTCACGTGGGCACACACATACAGAATTCCCCCAAATTGGTAGGAATTTCTCCCCAATCGAGCCCCAACAGAACCCTAAATCCCCACTCCACTGAATCCCGAGCCCCTAAATCCCCAACGAGGCAACGAAGCCCTCGCCGAACAGCGCAAAACGCAGCTCAAACACCCCCAAGCCAACGAAGATCTCGCGTTCACCCCACGCCCAAACGAAAAAAATAAACCCAAAAAAAACAACATTCCCCCAGCAAGTAAGAAGGAATAGTAGCCGCACGGGAGTCCGTACCAGCCACACGATCAGAAGCGAGCCGCACGGAAGGGGGAGGAGAGGCTCACCGGTGGCCGGGGTCCGCGCGGGTCGCCACGGGCGGCGGCCATGGCGGCGTGGCGGCCATGGGGGTTTGTTTCCTGGGGGTGCCCGAGTCCGGAAGGGCTGTGTGTACGCGGGCGGCCACACGCCCACACCCACACTGGTGTCTGGTCCGATTCCCCCGGTCACCGTATTCGTTTCGTTCTCGCCCCGACCTCCTCTCCCCTCCGCCCCACCCTTTATAAAGCCACCGCCTCCGGCCCACGGCGCCCCTTCCTTTTCTGATCCCGTCTCTGTCGCCTTGACCAAGAAACCACCAGCCTCATCTCTCTCATCTGGAGACGCATCTCCAAGGAAGAGAGAGAGAGAGAGAGAGAGAGAGAGAGAGAGAGAGAGCGGCGAGGCGGCGGACCGAGCGCTTGGCGGCCAGTTTTGGTGGTGGGGGTTCCCATGGCGGCGGCGGTGGTGGTGGCGGAAGGGGAGCTGGATCAGGTGATGGTCCGCGCCGCGCAGATTCTCGTCAGCCTCCGGTCCAAGAAGCTGCGGGCGTGGCCCAAGTGGGTCCCGATGCCGGCGGCCGAGGCCGAGGCCGAGGCCGAGTCGTCGCCCGGCACGGCACCGGCGGAGGTGCCGAAGGGATGGGCGGGACGGCGGCCGCGGAGTCGCGGGAGGCGGGGCTCGTGCGTTCCCTGGATGAAGGCGTTGCGGGAGCTGGACCTTGCGGGATCCGGCGGTGAGGAAAGGGACGCGGCGGCCGGATCCGGCTCGCCGTCGACGAGCTCCGCCGACCACGCGGCGCCGACGCAGCCGCGCCCGAGCCACGCGGACGGGAAGGCAGCGGAGAAGGCGCTCGCTGCCGCCACGGCGGTGGCGAAGGAGCCCATGACGGCGTCGAGCCCGAACACTCCGCTGGACTACGGCGCCGGCGGATCCCGCGCGTCGTCGAGCACGGACGACGCGGCGCGGCCGCGGGCGAAGCGGAAGGGCCCCGGCGCCCGCGGATCTGGCGGCGAGGACGACGAAGGGTGCAGCTCGCCGGCGAAGCGGCCGCGGGCGGTGGCCGACGAGGTGAAGCCAATTCCCACGGTAAGAGCATCTCAAGCGGCAATTCTAATCCTAATTCCTACTCTCCGTTGGTATTTTTGGCTGCAATTCGAACAAGGGATCCCTTCAAATAAACCACGCTCCAGCAGCGAGACCGGCACAGCAAATTTGGCTGGTTGCTGCCCGCACGCCATCCGCTCACCCTCCTGTTGCCGCCGCGCGCCGTTGCGGACATCCGACGCGTCGTTGCCCAGCTGCACCCCGCCCTCCCACGCATCGGCGCGGCAGCGGCTGGAGGTGCGCGCCGGCCACCCTCCACCTAGGGTCCCGTCGCCGGATGGCATCCCTGGTCGGGCGGCCATGACCTGGCCGGCACTGTCTTGACGCTTGCTCTTTCTACTTTCCTGCTGCTGTGCGTTTATCTGCTTGGTCATTGCCACTTCGTGCTGCTGATGTGATTGCTTGCTCGATGGTGATTTAGCTCTGTTTGTTGCCCTGTGCTGCTACTGCTTGGACTTTAGGTGTTTGATGGAATGCCAGCTCTAGCTGACTGGCTGTTTTTGCAATCGAGCTATGATGTGCTAGCATCATGGTCTAATTAAATGCTGCTATAGGATCAATAGCTCTAGACTCCCAAGTGAAGCAGCTCTCTTCGTTTGCTTGCTGTTAGACATCTTTTTCAGATTTTCAAAGAAAAAAGACATCTTTTTCAGCATATAGGAATGCCGAACTCATTGTTGCTGCTACATATGCTCCATGCCATGGATTTTCCCGTTACAATCTAGCGATGTTTCCTTCTCCACATCTGTTATTTCTGAATTCCAATCAATTGAGTATATGTTACCTGTTCTTAACTGAAATCCACTTTGCTTGGTTTCGTGCATGAAACAGAGTATGCAGGGTGAAACAAGCGCATCCAGCGCCAAGGGCTTTGCATTCGACCTCAACTTTCCACCGCCATTGGATGACGGTGCCTGTCCAGACGCCTGCTGATCAGGGCCGGAAGAATTTTTGCTGATGAAGAGTTTGCGCTCGTGGAAATAAATCCAACCCTACTCTTGTTGTACATAAAGAAGGGCTGGCCAGTCTGGAGGAGCTGCTAAGGGGAGCGGCCTTCATGGATTATTACGAGGCGCGAGGCTGCTGATGAGGATGATCAGGATTCAGGAGGCGTTGGTTTCATTGGATCCTTCAGGTTAATCTTAGTCAGCTTTGTTCCTTGCCCGGTGCCGGCGTTTGGCGAGCAGTAGGCTCGCCCATTGCCCTGTTTAGTTCTTCTCTTTTTTTTTTTGTGAATCTGAATTCAATTCACTCCGTGTGGATTCCACTGATACGGTGAAGGAACAACAAAATACATACCTTATTAGTTCATTTCTTACAATGTTTCTCATCTCGCTGTTGATGATTTCACATGTTGTTCCGTTGTCCTGGCTGCTTCTCCTGTTATTACACAGCAGGATTCGCACTTTTCATTGTTTCAGAGCCAACAGGGTCCTCTCTTGAACTTTAAATCTTGTCTTGGTGCAAATAGGATTCTTGTGGCAAAATGTGCTCTTTGAATTTGTGTTGGTGCAAATAGGATTCTTGTCATCTTGTGGTAAAATGTGCAGGACTCTGGTAGCAATTGGCATCAGCTAAGCAATGGGCTGGAAAGCTCACTAGCCCTAGTAGGCTGTGCTGTGTGAAACGTTGTTTGTTGCTGTGGACTCATTGCAGCAGCAAGTTGGATGGATCTTATTTATTATTAATAGATAGATTAGTTGCTTCAGATCTATGGAACAAGCTGAGTGGCATGCTGCCTTTTTGGGTTTTCTTTTTTTGGAACGAAAGTGGCATGCTGCCTTTCGTCGTTGGTAGCATGAAATGGCACTAACGTCAATGCTTGCGACGGTTTGTCGTATGCAAGCTAGCACGTGAGGTCTTCTGGGTCCAGGCTTCAGAGGCTGACCCTAGTCGTGCTTCAGAGATGGTGTACTGACAGAAAAGAGAGTGACCGCACTCCGCACCATTTCTTTCCCTGCCTTTGCTTTCTTTCTTTTTTTTGAAACGTTAAGGGGCAGGAAGCACTGCCATATCATACTGCCTTTGCTTTACCCTGCTCTACTTTTCCTGCATGGCATGGAAAAAAGACGGATCTGCCGTCTGCGTACCACTATATCTCACAGAGCTCTTTCATGTGCTGTACAAAAAATAAAACGAAAATAAAAAAAAGGGCTCTTTCATATGTGTTCTAAAAATAGAGATCTCATTCATTCATATGCATAGAGAGGAGAGCTTCATAATTCGTAATCCAAGATTATCGCGAAACTAGTAGTAAAAGGTTTATATATACAAACATGTCACGCGCGCGCAAAAGAAAAAACGTGGCGATCAGAAAATGGAAGAGAACAGGGAGCATTGTTTTTTCATGATGTAACTTAAAGCATGATTCTAGAGGAAAATCTGCTTACTTCAGATCAAAGATCAGCACGGAAAATGAGCATTGCAACATGGTGTCCGGTGGCCACTGGCCACAGCTTGTTGTTACCTACCTGCAACTACAAATTCTACATGAGACTAATAGCATGCAAAACAATTTTGAGACATTGAGAGAAGGGGTTCACATTCAATACCAATTTTGAGACCTTGATATCCTGGCGCATTGCTTTGAGTATCATCTCATTCATCCCCAGAGTCATCAACGAATACCAACTTGACCAAGCTCGATGTCTTCTGTAGTACACTAACACTAGTGCTCACTCCATTTGGACCGAACAGCACTTTTGCATCAGCAGAATTGTTAAATTGGTCCACTGCCGATTCTGTCTTCTTGACTATGCCTTGGCATGCCCTAGAGTTTCAGCCTAGCCCATTAAAAAAAAAAAAAGACCAGACGGCAGCCGCCCAGCCCAGCTGAGCCGATATGGCCAGGCCCCAAAGCAAGTAGTTTCCTCTCCTGCAGAAAAAGCGAGTGACAGGATATTCATGAAAAGCCTGGTCTTCGCCCCATCCCTCACATTGATGGAATCAATCGTACTATCAATTGACTTGTCTATCATCAACTCATCATTTAACAACAATAAAAAACAATAACTGATCTGTGAGTTATATTACAATATTTGTCTATTATTTGGTATTAGCTCGCCCTGTCAGCAAGAATAGGTTTTCGATATTCTCAAGAAAAAAGACAGCATGGCATCTGTTCATATTTCAGTATTTCGCAACTTGTTCCATGTGCATACAAGGTGAGGATAATGTGTCGAGGCGAAGTATGGAACTAGTGCATAAGTGGAATAGGCAGGTATAAATCCATGACAGACCCGGAAGGCCCCCGCGTCGCTCTCGACCGAGGGCGACACGGGCGGCGACCAAGCCGCGCTGCCACCCACCCCTTCTCCCTTGCTCTCCTCGCCTCGCCGTTGCCTGAGCAGGCCACTTCCGTGCGGCTGGGCCTTCGCAGTTTGGCTCCCGTCGTGGGGCGCGTCCCCTCCATGCTCGCCGCCCCTTCGCGGCCGGTGTTAGGGCAGCGAGGTGGGCCGCATCCGAGCCGGGGGAGGACAGATCCAGCTTCTGGTGCCCGGATCCGTCCAGTGAACCTCTTGCGGCGGTGGAGGTGAGCGGCGACCTGGCGCCGAGGCGAGACCGCCCGGCCGGTGGCGGATCTGCTTCGGGCGCGAGGCTGCCCGACGCCGGCCCTGCGCGCGGCATCGAGGCCATCTGTCCTAGTTTATCGTTAACATTTGTACAGAAAATCATATGTGTAACTAACAGTAGATTTTTGCAACCACCACATTGTTCAATGATATGGCATTAACTGAGAAATGCAATGAAGTCCGGAGATAAGATTGCTTAGAGATAGATTTAATTTATGATAGAGATCAATTAATCCAACTCCTTCCATCCTCTTTGTTGCTCTTGAAGTTGTTAAGCATATGCATATCAAGGCCATATATATAGTCCCCAAATTTGTAACAGAAGCATCGTACAAATTGTTCATACAACATTTGGTTGATTGAAATTTCAACCTCATCAAAATCTCATATTTTCATGTCCTTCCTTCAATTGTTCCTGAAGTTAGATATAGCAAATCAGCGGGAACATATCTGCTCTGTCAACATGGGGACTATGAGCCAACAAAGTCCAACAACCACAAAATAAATAAATTTTTGTGCCTTTTCATTTCTAAGTTTGGTTGTGGATAGTTAATTGGAAAAGAAAAAACGAACTCACTCTCAAATGCACTCATGCTAGTTATAGTCTTAAAGATATAAATCGTCATAACACCCAAAGTAAAGAGTGCAGGAATACCCAATTGAATTTTAGTGACATGCGGCTTCTGGGAAAATAGAAGGCGTGAATCGTGATCAGTCAGGACAAAAGGCACGCAGTGCAAGGATTCTTCACTGCATCATGCGTACCTGGGGAAAGGAGGGGGCCAAGGCGCCACGGCTCGGTGGTGCAGTCGATCAGGCAGTCCGCTACCGTTTCTGTATCTGCACGGGACCGGCTGATTGACGAAGCCGCCGCCAGGGGCGAGGAAAAAGAACAGATGTCTCCGAGATGCGCTACATAATAATAATTGGATCCACTACATCAACCTTCGACACTGAGATTTCTCTGTGAATCATACAGCTTGTGGAACTTCAACCAGGGGAGGCAGATAACATCAAATGGAAGTTAAGCGCGGTCGGGACTTACTCAGCTAAATCCGCATACAATGCGCAGATCATTGGCTCTACATACACGAACTTCAACACTCTGATATGGAAAGTATGGGCTCCTAGAAGCTGTAAGATCTTTTCGTGGCTCGCGATCCAAAACAGGCTATGGATGGCGGATAGACTAAAAAACAGGGGTGGCCCAATCAACTTAATTGCCCGTTACGCCGCAACACTCAAGAGTCGGCAGTTCACCTTTTTACTCAATGCCGAGTGACGCGTAGACTATGGGATATGGTGGCGAATTGGATATCCTGTGTGGCAATTAAACCGATACTTTGGGAGCATGAGGATAGTTTACATCACTGGTGGTCGACAAGGGCAATGACGTCGTGTTGCTTTAGGAAAGGCATGCGCTCCATGATCATGCTTGTTTCATGGACTATTTGGAGGGAGAGAAATTTGAGAATTTTTGAGCGCAAGGAATCTACAACCAAAATGATATTCCACAAAGTTAAAGATGAGGCCGCGATGTGAACTACGGTCGGAGCAAAACACCTTTCCGTTTTAATCGCTTGCCGTTAATTCTTTCCGTGTTTAGGGCCTTATACGTTTGTATATATATTCTTTTCTTGAACTTTCGCACCGCTTGATGCTTTGTATTTGTCTAGTCTGGACCATCTTCTTTTTCTTTTTAATATAATCGGCAGCTCTCCTGCTTGGTTCGTTTCGAAAAAAAAATCCTTCAAAACCATGCATTTTCCTCGCTTCGTTGCAAGTTAATATTAGATGCATCTAAAATATATGTTTATGTCATATAATAGCAACTGGAGGTACAGAACACGTTGGTGTTCAACTCTATGGTGAGACTGAGACCACACAGAAAGGTACTTAGTTCAATCATTTTCTATTGCGAGTTCTTTTATACTAACTCCGATTCTAAATATACGATGTTTAAGACAATAAGCTAGATGGATGAAGGGAGTAACAATTTTCTATTGTTAGTTGAGTTGCTATTCGCTTTGTTTCCTGCACAAATGCTTGTCTTATGAACTTCCGATTACTTGTGAACTTGTGAGTTAAGTCGTTAAAATGAATTGGCTCCCAGCCACACAATGCCACGACGCGGTGCTGCATGTCGCACCAACAACATGGCATTTGCTGATTAGGAACCAAACACACACTGAAAAGGTCTCAGTTTTGTCGGTTCAACTTTTTTCTACTTGATATATTATCTTGATCAATACAATATGAATATATGCAGTTGCATAGTTTATCGTTTGAAATGTGAAAATAAAATTGTGTAGTTGGCATATAGCTGGCTCGGTCAGTGTGTTGGGACCCAAAATACGTGCAAACTTTCTTAATTCCGAACTGCGCGACTGTACTAAGGAAGTTGGAACACATGAAAAATATATACTTAACATTTGTCCAACTGATGAAGAAACTCAACTCCTAGAGTTTGACTTCTCTCACCGACGAACGAAGCTGAAAAGGCACCAAAAGTACATGCAAAAAGTCATCCTACCAATAAACTGAATTTCATTTGTGGCTAATCAAAGTAGAACAAGATTATATAAGAACATGAACTATATGTATCACGAAAATTATTTGGATCATTTAGCTCACGGGTCAACTCAACACACAAGAGTACACATCAGAGAAAATTTGTTTGGTATGTGGCCGTGTTCAGAATTATATTTGACTTCACCAATATTTAAATGAACACGCACGATCAAATATTCCTAACCATGTTAAAAATTACAGAAGCAACATGTCTAGATTCCATGCAACATGCTTAGCAAAAGTTTCATGGATCTCTGTGCATTGCCAGAACTGTAAAGTACTTCATCTTAACCGGCTGCCAATCTGGATCAAACTAGTTGAATCAATCTGGTGCCATGATACTTATCTACAGGGAACAAAGTTTTTCTGTTGCACCAACATTGGAGCCCACCATTCCATCAACTGACTTGTGCAGTTATTTTTGATAAGGTGCAGAAATGCTAGGAAAAGAAATATGGAAAACTTCATTTTTGCTTTTGCATCTGATTGAAACATATTCTAGTTAAAACTGTTAATTATTTACTGTTACAACTATTGTGTTGTGAAAATAAAAATATTTAGGCCATATTGTATAGAGGAAAAATTAGCATATCTGTGGCATAAATTTTAGTAATTAGTAACTCCTAATGTGTTTACAATATTCATAGTATCTCAACTAATTCGGATCTGAGGAACGGACAAGGAGGACAAGAATGGAAAAACTCTGCCATTTCCAGGTATATTGATTTGATTGAATTTCTTCCAAAAAAGTAGTTTGTACCCAAAACAAATTCTAAAATATCGTAATTTAAAAAAAAACAGCTAGTTCGTAAATCAACTTGTGTTTCAATAGTCCGTCTTTTCTAAACATACATAATCAAGTCACTTGACTGAAGAAAATTTTAGTTTGCATGTGATGATTAAAGCTGCATCTTTGCAAATTACTTACACGTTATTGGGAAAGAATAAAGCTGTCATCATTTTAAATCAAAACAGTAAACTATTACTTTTGTGGTATACATAAATACTTTTTTCTAATTAAGCAGAGTTATTCTGACTAAAAAAACTCAATATGATTTGTCTGGCAAGAATTAATTTGGCTCAAGAAAAATTATATCTACCCTGAAAATTTGAAGTTGTGATCTATCAAATATGCAATAATCTTCCAGTGACAAATATTATTTAAGCACGTAATCGCGAAAAATTTTACTTGCACAGATCTCTGACAAATAATCCAGCTAAGATTCCATGGTGGAAAGCAAACTCATCTATGATACTAATATGCATTGCACTTTGGTCAATGATAATGTATACATATATGCGATGGTTATGCTCCTGCACTCCGCCCGTAGCTAGTCTAAGCATGTACCTCTAAGCTGCAACATGCGCTGACCGTTTGCATACTTAGCTTGCATAAGACAACGAAGATGCAGCAACTATTCGGTCCAAAAAAAAAAAGATGCAGCAACCAACTACCGGTCCTTGTCAATTGCAGCTTCGGTATCCTCTGCTTGCATCTAGGGAACAGTACGCCATTTCGGATCAATCCGTGTTGTCTGTTGGATTCAATGCATATTCCTAGCAGGACAAGTACTTTAGTAGAGCATTGTTAAAATTCAAGGTGATTTGTTGAAATAGAAACTCAGAAGTCAGAACCATAATTATTGTTTTCTTGTGTGAAGTAGAACCAATATTTTATAATGATCTAACACGAGATGTGCGAAAAGGGAAAATAATGTTTGATGCGCCACATATGATTGCAATGGTCACACTGGGGAAAGAGCCTTTCGTCCAGCACCTTAGTACCGATTGGATTTTGACGTGGTACTAATGTCAGCATTAGTACCGGGTCTCCCTCGAGCCCCTTTAGTACCGGTTGGGGGGCTCCAGTAGTGTGATCCCCCTTTAGTACTAAATGTCACCCTTTAGTACTGGGTGGAGCCTCCCCCGATACTAATGTGCTTGAGGACCTTTAGTACGGGGTGGAGGCTCCAACCAGTACTAAATGGTGACCTTTAGTACCGATTGGAGCCTCCAACCGGCACTAAAGGGCCCTACCTCCTCCGCTAGTAGCCTGATCGGCCCATCCTGGCCCCCTCCGCCTTATCTCTTCCCCTCCTCTGTCTCTCCGCCTTATATCTTCCCTTCCGCCTGCGCACCCGGTCCCTCCTCTCTCTCTAGCCCCTCCGCCTCTCCTCCTCCCCCCTCATTCCTGTCTCTCGCGAGTTGTAGGAGTTGGTTGTCTTCCTCCTGTCACAACTATAAGGATGATGGGACGGGGCAGGGTTTGGTTAACTTTTTGGTGGACGGTTGATTGCCCCGTCTGTCTATGAATTTTGCTAAGGCCCGACAGTGGTGGTGTTCGTGATCAAGTGTTTGAAAGTACTAACCTCATACTTATTATGGATGAGGAAGCCTAGTCGAGTGCACTTTACATATGTCGGTCGCCCCATTGTCCTTGGAAC
>NC_028455.1:27026076-27064728 GCF_000263155.2 Setaria italica | reverse complement strand
CGGGTGACCTCGGGGGGGGGGGGTACGGGTCGGGCTTGGGCTCGAGCTCGAACTCAGGTCAACAGGGTGGGATTTGTTCTTTTTTATTTTTTAATACCCCTTTAGTACTGGTTATTTCATCTGATACTAATCTGATACTAAAGGGGTCCCCTTTTAGTACCAGCGTAGCAATACTGGTTGCGAAACCGGTACTAAAAGGGGGTTCCCAACCGGTACTGAAGAGGCTTACTGTGTCAGCATGGAGTGCCATCAGTTCATATCCCTGGTCCACAGTATCTAAAGTTTATAGACCCGAATGAATGACACAATCCTATACAAAGTTTAAGGAGCTGTTTCACTCTAGCTTGGAGTAATTACCAAGGCGGCAAGGATGTCAGGTTTAGCTTACAAGCAACGAAAGTGCCTGGTATATTTACTTAAGGGTTTCAATTCTGCAAAGTGAGGCTTTAAAAATTACAAAAAAAGGGTTTGGAATGTAGGCTTCAAGAAAAAAAAAAGAGAAAAGGGGTTTGCAAAGCAAAACCCCGGAACAGGCCACGTGTTGATCAATTGATGAACCTCAACTCTCCAGCTGCAGCTCCATGAACCCATCCACATACCAGGTTTGACCCAAACGTATTCTACCTGTGGACTAACGAATGTGCAAGGCACCCACACATGGTCTGCTAATGCAAGTCAACCCTACCACCTACTACCTAGCACTGCTGGCAGTTTATTCCCAAACTTCTCATTGGTCTTCCCCCATCTACACTGGAAAACATGGACAACAACCTGACAGTAATGCTGATTCATGCATGCATCATGCTACCCCACTGACACTGCGGCCCCACCACTGCATGCTTTGCACTAGATCCCGTTGTTGGATCCAATGATCAATCATAAGCACCTGCCATTAAGACAGGCATAACCTACCAAATTCCTTACTATTAGTGAGACGAATGACGATTAACTACCAAATCACTCTCGCTTAGAGATGAGCTAGCTGCTTCTGACCACGATAGTCAACGAGGAGAGAGCGCATGAGAGTGCTGACCACGCACAGCATAAAAGGAGCACGAGAGGATGATCGAGACGCACAGATCGATAGCTAGCAGACCAGGCGAACCGGAGCACAGAAAAGAGCTCAGCGTCTGCGACAATGGCGAGAAGCATCAAGCAGACGCTCGCTTCCCTCTGCGCCGTGCTCCTGCTGTTCATCCCGTTCGTTGCGGCCGGCGGCGGCCATGGTTCAGGGTTCGACTACAAGAGGGCGCTCCACAGCAGCCTCCTCTACTTCGAGGCGCAGCGGTCGGGGCACCTCCCCTACAACCAGCGCGTCAAGTGGCGCGGCCACTCGGGCCTCGCCGACGGGCTGCAGCAAGGGGTGGACCTCGTCGGCGGGTACTACGACGCCGGCGACAACGTCAAGTTCGGCCTGCCGATGGCGTTCACGGTGACGATGCTGTCGTGGAGCGCCATCGAGTTCGGCGGCGAGATCGCGGCCGCCGGCGAGTGGCGGCACGTGCTGGAGGCCATCAAGTGGGGCACCGACTACTTCGTGAAGGCGCACGCCGAGCCCGACGTGCTGTGGGCCGAGGTCGGCGACGGCGACACCGACCATTACTGCTGGCAGCGGCCTGAGGACATGACGACGTCGCGGCAGGCCTACAAGGTCGACCGCGAGAACCCCGGGTCCGACCTCGTCGGCGAGACCGCCGCCGCCATGGCCGCCGCCTCCATCGTCTTCCGCCGCTCCAACCCGCGCTACTCGCACCTCCTCCTCCGCCACGCCGAGCAGCTGTTCGAGTTCGGGGACAAGTACAGGGGCAAGTACGACGCCAGCGTCAGCGAGGCGTGGCGCTACTACGCGTCAGTGAGCGGGTACGGCGACGAGATGCTGTGGGCGGCGCTGTGGCTGCACCGGGCGACGGGGAAGGCGGAGTACCTCGACTACGCCGTCGTCATGGCCGACGAGTTCGGCGGCACCACCTGGGCCATCTCCGAGTTCAGCTGGGACGTCAAGTACGCCGGCCTCCAGATCCTCGCCGCCAAGGTATGCACGGTGATCATGATTATTCATGAACACATCATATCATTGATAATGAACGTGGCAAACCAAACTTGATCAGATGTTCGCTACAAAGTGGCAGACAAGGAATCTAGCTATACCGTGTGCAGCGCACGTAGGAGATACACATACACTTGACTTGATCATGTTCTAACGTGCACCAACGCGTCCTGCATTTTACAGCTGCTGCTGGAAGGGAAGCACCGGCCGGAGCACGGGCCGACGCTGGAGCAGTACAAGTCCAAGGCGGAGCACTACCTCTGCGCGTGCCTCGGCAAGAACGGCGCCGCCGGCAACGTCAACCGCACGGCCGGCGGCATGCTCTACGTCCGGCAGTGGAACAACATGCAGTACGTGACCAACGCCGCCTTCCTCCTCACCGCCTACTCCAGCTACCTCGCCGGCGCCGGAGCGGCGGAATCGCCGCCCATTCTCCGGTGCCCCGACGGGCCGGTGGGCGCCGACGAGCTCCGGGCGCTTGCGCGGGCGCAGGCGGACTACGTCCTGGGGGCGAACCCGGCCAGGGTGAGCTACATGGTCGGGTACGGCCAGCGGTTCCCGCGGCGGGTGCACCACCGGGCGGCGTCCATAGTGTCGCACCGCGCCGACGGGAGGTTCGTCGGGTGCGTGCAGGGGTACGACCACTGGTTCCGCCGCCCGGGGTCCAACCCGAACGTGGTCGTCGGCGCCATCGTCGGCGGGCCGGACCACCGGGACCGGTTCAGCGACCGGCGGAGCAACTACATGCAGACGGAGGCGTGCACGTACAACACCGCGCCCATGGTCGGCGTCTTCGCGCATCTGCACAGCAGTGAGATGGGGGCGGCGGAGGAGAGAAGATGATGAGGACGGAAAAGTGATTAGGGCTTTTAGGGACTTCTTTTAATTTTGTTGGGTCGTGTAAACTATTGTTTGTCCATGTTGTTGCATGGTAGCTATAGAATGCTGCAGGTTAGAGCTTTGGGACAGGGATGAGGATTGTGTTTTTAGCATGCAAAGGCCGGCGCATCGGAAGCTGCATGTAGATTCTGTTCTAGTCTAGCTAGTGTGCGTCTGATGTAAATTTGTTTGAGAAAATGAGGTTCTTTTTATAAAAAAAGGGCTTAGGTTTAGCTTGTCTATTGTACCTTTCGAGAAAGGTGGAGAGACAATTTGATCTTTAGTCGTTTAGCAGCTAAAGAATATTTAGCTAGCTAAACTTTAGCTGAATCCTATTTGGATCCATAACAGCTAAATTTAGCCAGCTAAAATTTAGCTGGTAGATCTGAACAAGGCTTTAATGTCAGCATTGGATGTTGCTCGGACGCTTCATTGATCCCACCCAAAAACCCACTTCAAAAATCAAAACCCAAACATAGTAGTGTAACTAGAGTAAATTTCTTCCTATCAATTAAAAACCGTAACTCTAAATTATACTAGTCGTGCTAAGCACGCGACACCTTAAGCATATATTAGTTCATATTATGGGTTACACGAGACACTGTGATTAAAAGACTGCGTTACTTTGAGACCGGCAATATGAGATCAACAATAAGACACCATATTTGTATATGTTTTGGAGATATTAGTATGCTAGCAACTAATGTGTAAAAACAATAGTGAAGTCTTCCCACAAGTTGCTACAACATATTTACTAAAATTGCTACCAAATCAAAAGGTACCATTTCTATAAAATTTGGAATATGTGCTACTAATAAATGTGCAATTGAATTTGTACAATAACATAAAGCTATCACTAAATATATATAGAAAAAGTTCATTTTTGACCATCCAACTATTGTCCTGGTTTGGTTTCGACCATCAAACTGGAGGGAGAGAGAAAAGGGGTAGGGAGGAAGATAATACTTACGTGTGGATCCTACTGCCACATGTTGTCCACGTCAGCGAAACCACTAACCAAAACTGCTAGATTGTCAAACGTAAATGGTTTTAATAGTTGAGCGGTCAAACATTCTTAATTTTCGAGTTCGATGATCGAAACCAAACCGAGATAATAGTTGGATGGTCAAAAATGAACTTTTTCCAATATTCCAATATTTATTGATGTCCTTAGCAACGCTGTTGACGTTGTTACACCATACCCTTATAAGTTGCTATTAAATATTCAATAAACCTACTAGAAAACAATTACTAAGGTTTTAGGCGACAGGTATTGAAGTTTCTATCAAATTAAGGGTATTTTTTGGTAGAGCTCTTAAAGTAGCTTCTACACTGCTTCTAGGAAGAGTTCTGCCAAACAGTATTTTACCGAAAAGTGACTCTAAGTCGATTCCATGAAGTAGTTTTCTATAATAAAATAAGAGGTTGGGAGCTGAAAACTAGCTTCTCACGCATGGTTTACTTCTCATACAGAATCACTTTCTCAGTAAATTTAACTTACATAATTGCAAAGAATCACTTTTAGTTACAAAATTCTGCTCATAAAGAATCACTTTCATGTAGAATCAGAATGGCCTCTACAAATCTGAAGAAGTTGTTGCCAAACACTCACTAAGTTGCTTCAGATTAAACAATTACTATGTGCTGGTGGGTCCTTGAAATTGAATATAAAAGGGTGGAAATTAAACACTTACAATTTATTTTATTTAAGAACTATACCTATTGGTTGCTAAACCCTGAAGCATACCTTGAACCAAGATATAACTATTTTTAAGCTTGCGTGCCTCGTTATCTGGGTTTAGGATTGCCTTAGGTGCTAAGACAGATGTCTCTCACTATGCTTCTGTCAGGGCTGTTTTTTTGTTATGTTAGTGAAACCTTCAGTTGCCTCATAGTGTGGAATAGCAATAGCATGGATGATCGAGATAGTAACATGGTGCATATGTGCGGAGTTTTATTTGAGTAATGTTAACCATCTATGTACATGCCACTTACTGATCCTCTATATGTAGTATCTATACAACAAAATTTCATGAGAAAGTGCTCCAAAAACTATACACCTTTTATATACATACAAGCCTTCTAGATGTAGAATATCATGGCAAGGCTCAATAAAAATCATTTGATGTTATAGTTTTCGTCTTCGATGTGGCTGACCTCCAAGACATAGTTCCTCATGAGTTTCGTATTATCCTCATCAACCATCTGCAGACAGTGGAGGATAAAAGAATGTCAACAAGAGGAAATGGTAGTGGAGGACAAAAGAATGTCAACAAGAGGAAATGGTGCTGCTTCTCAAGAATTTGATCTATCTTATTCTTAAAGAGGATTGAATATGGCTTTACAAGCAACTAATTTGAAGGAAAAAAAGGAGATATTGTGCAGTTATGTTGAGGCAGGGCTCGTTTGGCAGAGCTGTGAGTTTAGCTGAAACGGCTCCGGCTGTAGCTCCTCTGGTGAAGCAGCTTTTTCTATCTCCAGCTTGTGTGGTTAGAAAAATATTTGGCAAAATAGCTTCTCTGGATTGTTTCAAATGGATAAAAATACGAAATGTCCATAATATCCTTCCTTATTTTTTCTTTCCTTTTTCTTTTTTCTCCCTTCCTTTTTTTCTCTTTCCTTCATTTCTTTATCTTTCTTTCCTCACCTTGTTCCCAAAGAAAGCCGTCCACTCGCCTTATCCACTCGCAACGCCATCCGCTATCCATCCGCAGGTGGCAGGCCTCTGCTTCTCTTCTCTATCGCCGCCCCAGCGCCTCCGCTCCACCGCCAGCCCCTAGCGCCGCCATCCGCTGCCCCACAGCGTAGGCTCCCAGCGCCACCAACCCGCTGCCCCCAGCGCCACCTCACTCCGCCTCGCGCCCCACGGCCCCTAGCGCTGCCTTCCTCCACTGGGGGTCATGGTGGGCAAAAAGGTCAGTTGCCCCCGCGGCCGAGGGTGAAGCGGCACGGAGCTAATTTTTTCAGCTTCCCCTCCACCAAAAAGCTCTAGAGAGCGGATTTCCCGGAGCTCTTGGATGGGAGCTGTTTTGCTCGTGCCTTTTTGGTAGAGCTTCACTAGAAACCGGTGGAGGAGCCGGTGGTGAAGCCCTGCTAAAGGGGGCATTAGAAAGTGTCATAACTTGTTAACCAAATAATTTGAAGCCGATAATACTGAAGATTAAGCTAACCTTGAATGATAACTCCTTCAGGTTGTCCCACTCGAAATCACTCTTCATATAAGCAGATCGGACCTGCAATTGCATCAGTCGATCGTAAAACCTTTGAAAAACATTGTTAAAAAAATCTAAATTTAGAATATAACAGTTCTTATTAATGTTCTCGGTACTTGCCTCCAGAATCCTCATAGCTGTTTGTTTCCATGGCGAAACAAGAGATGAACAATTATCAGTTCTGAATTTCATAGTTGAGTCAAGCTAAACTAAGGCGGTGGAGTTAAAGCGGGCTTACCTAGTCCCTTCAGCCTTGGAGACTCACGTATCAACTTTTTGCAGAAAAGTTCAGCATCGTTCAGGGAGGTGCGGCTGACGAACTCCTTAAGCTCAAAATATGCTTCCCGATTGTAACTCTTTATCAATAAATTTTTTATCAAAGGAAAAGGAGAAAAAAGAAAGAACAGATGTTAGACCACAACCACCACAACATCAAGTATCTCTTGGAAAAGATCAGAACAATTCAGATACTGACACCCTATAGTCTAGTCTGTGAATATACAGAACAACAAATGAAGAGCTGATTCAGAGTGAAGTGGGCAAGTACCAAGTAATTTAAAAGTTTACAGAATAACTACCAAGTTATTTAAAGGGTTACAGAATAATGACTGAAACAGTGTATGGTTGTTATTATTTTACATGCAGCGATACTTTTTTTGTCAGTTTGTCAGTTCATATCAATATGTTTAGACCTCCCAGTGCTGTACTACTTGAATTGCCATAGAGTATGACTTAACAATTTATATTAATATTAAATTATATAAAAAGAATATTGGTCAAATTAACGTGAGTTATGTCGAAGAAAAAAGAGCAATCAGCAAAATGGATAATGGCAAGAAGGCAACCTCAAGCTGTGAGAGCACAATCCTGACGGCGATGTAATTGAAGAAGTTCTGCATATGGATCGCCGCCTTCCTCTCCGGCGAACCTTCTCCAAAGCCTGAATAACCATTGCCAAGGACAGCGACAGGCGGTAAACCCACGTCGAAAATAAGCAAAACACACACTTAAACCAGGCCACTGGCCCAGTTCCCCTGTTTTAGAACATTCTGTATTACTTTGAGGAAAGTTGTTTCATGAGAGATTCTTATCGTTCTTCCTAGCTATGTCGTGAACAGGGTTTTGATTTCGCTTTACAGTGCAGTGAAATCACTTACAGAGTTACAGGCTTACAGCAGCTACCAGCAATGGAGTATAGAAACAGAGTATGTGCAGTGGAAGCCAATGCTTACCGGGGACGTACATCTTGCTGCACCTCGTCGGCGCCACGGCACCCGCAAGCCGCCGCAGCCGCCGCTCCGCCGTCCTCCAGAACGCCTGCTGCACGGGGACGGCAACGCGTGGACGGGCCCCGACGACCCCGGCGCCCTGGAGCGGAAGCACGACACGGCACTCCATGACCAAAAAATCGCGAAACCACCGGCGACCCCGAAGACGCAACGTGGACCTGCCGGAATGCGATATAGGCGCGGATAAAGGCGAAAAGGGCGCCGGAGATATTCATCGGCAACGGGGCCTGCGCCACACGTCGCGGCCGCGCCGAAGGGATAAACGCGCGCGCTGAGATATTAGCCGGCAGGGGCATTTCGGGCGGGTACTACAGAGCTGCAGATATTTTGCACTTTTTTAGAATAAGAGGTTTCATTTTTCAGTTGTTAGTTGTTTTAGAAAAAAAAAAGAACCATATTCGCTTGTCCTCAACTCCTCATCGATAATTTCGACAAATGGTTTTAAATTTTTGTGCGCCCATATACGGGATCAAGCAACCTGCTGAGGCAGCAATGGTTTTCTTCGCTGGTGCCACCCAGATGGACCATCCTTTTCGGAGTATGATACAGTTTATTGGGGATCAGATGATGATAAACGAGAGCTTTGCATAGATGAGATCTTGCGGGGATCAACGGGTGATGAGGTAAGGTGATTCAGTTCCACACAAGCAAATACATACCTGTTTAATTTATCGATCAAATGGAATGCACACTATTTTTTTCCTCCTAGTTTTACATTGTTTTTTTCCTTTAATCACTGATGTGAGGAGAAAAATAGGCCGCAGACGGTCTTTCATCGTCTTGACAGCATGATCATAATCTATCATCTTTTTCACCTGCATCACATAAGTAATTAGTAATCAATTATAATTCCATAAACATTTTTATTCAATAACCACGATAAGGGGTGAGAACTAAATTAGATACGGAAGAAAGAAGAGTTATATCACACACACGCACGCGCAACAATACAAAATCAGAAGTAACACAAATGTAAACACTTCAGTAAAAATGAAATGCCATTCAGAATAGTTGAGGTTATAGTATTATGAAGAACGCAATTATCATTTAAACATGATTCGACATTCTTTGATACGAACTCAAATCTACGGCTGAGCAGGTGTAATTTATATTGTTCCTACAGTAATGATTGTGCTTTTGGCAATTATGGCTGAGGCCGGCACAACCAGTTGAGATTTACAATAATGATTCTACTGCTCAAGAAGTTTTTTTTTGTGTTGTTTCCAACACCGTAGAAAACAATGATTTGAAGTTTTGAATCCTCACAACCCGAGTATGTGAAGGAGAAATAACTCAAACACCAAACAATCTCATTTTGTGCAAGTATATATAATGGAGGTGACATGTGTTCACATACAAGGGATGTGCCAACATGTAGCATAAGAGAACAAACAAAAAACATTACACAATCATAACTAAGAATCTTTCCTAGTTAGTTGACGTGATGGCAGAATCCTAGCATTTTGGGTATGTTGTGAGAATTTCTAGAATCATGAGTGGGATAGGCACAAACACATGGAATGAACCTTGTGCTAGACTAACATGATGCTCCTACCCTCTCTCACTAGCGGGAGCAAAGGGCCCATTGAGACTTGAATGAAAATGTTAACAAAGGTAAATGTTAGCATGTTCTTGATAGAAATGCCCATGCATATATTGAGACAAGAGGGATATGGAGAACTCAAACCTCATTAAGAGAATAATTTTCCCACATAAGAATGGACTAAGCGATAATAAAGCTTGATGACTAGAATGTCTGAAATAACATTGACATTGTGTGGCACATGATGCGATGGAGACTAGGGCATAAGAAGAGGAGAGCCACTAAAGAGGGTATAGATGTTGCCATGACTATTGCATTTGATGATTGTTTTCTTGGTGTGGAGATCCTGTTGGGGAAATCACGGGCCGAGGGTCCTGGAGGACCTCACCGTGGAATCGATGGAGGCCATCACCTTCTCCTTGGGTTATCGACCACATGGAAGGATACAACCCAAGAGGAGTAGGAAGGGGCAAGGGTGAAAGCGGAAGAGGCCTTAGAGTACCCTAGGCCTGCAGCACTGGATCCTTTCCCCCAGGATGACGCCTTCCTGGTTCTACCCTCGGCTGCCTAAGTGACCTCATGGGCGGGAAGGGCCAACCAGTGGCCGCCCTCTTGGTGGGGTCGCTTCAGGGCCTTGGGGCAAGCCATGTATATGCCCTAGAAGACCAGGATGCTGAGTTTGCATCCACTACCATCTCCTAGGGGAAATGTCCCTGGAGCCCGCCTCATCCTGAACTAAACTTGCTGGCCATATCCGGCTGCACCGAGGGCAAAGCAACAATTTCGACTTAAGCATATACCGGCTGTACTGGGGGTAATACAGTAATTTCTCACATGCCCTTTCACTCTATCTCATCTGTTGGCTATAATTATAAATACCAGTCCAATTAGAGGAAGGCAGAACATAACACTGTACTAGGTACTCAGTCCTCTAGTTACCCTACCGGGCCTAGCCTTCTAATCCAAGGTGCCCAACACACTTGTTTGGGCTTTGTAAGCACCAACATATCCTTCATAGAGTGGCTAAAGGGATCAAATTTAGTAGAACAATGGTTATCAGTTTGCCTAATAGAAATAGCATTCTTTGTGATACTAGGAGTAACAAGAACATCTAGTAATCCCGTATCAATGTTCTTTTCAATTCAGTAGTATGAAAATGATAATATTCATGAGTATCCATATTGGTGGTAATAGATATCAGCACAAATAGTAAGGGAGATCAATGCCGATTGATAACACTTTAGAGGCTTATCACTGCTGGCTTGTGTTATGATTTGGCAGTGATGCCTTATCCAAGTTATGTGCTAGCTAGGAGTGGAGGGTTGAGCTGAGAGGGAGTATTTTTTTTAGTAGCAGTGATTCTTAAGATAAGGCCTCCTCCAATGGCATGAGCTAGTACCTAGCTCTAAGCACTCTAGGAGACAACCCTTCCGATGATCTGGCTCTTAGCACATAACTCATAATATGAATGACCCCACATATCATCCCCACATATTCTTGAAGTGTGTGAATGAGACTATCTCTTGATCAAGAGATAGCTCTTCTCTCTCTCCTATTAAAATATGAGAAAATATTCTATGAGCTAGCTCATATGCGACCATTGGAGGAGATCTAAGAGAAGTGGAGGGGTTGAGTCAACTGTGATGTGATCAGTAAAACCAATGGCGATGTAAATATTGTTCTCAACAACTATGTTTATGTAATTGAATAGAAGAAGGATGTAAGGTTACTAGTCTCTAAGGTCATGTGAGCATATGCCCTCAAGTCCACAAACTTATCTATCCATGGTGGCGACATGAGAATTGTGATGTTGAAAGCATTCAAGAGAGAATGTTGGTCTTATAATGAAGATGTCAAGGAAAAGGTTGTGTTAGTGCTGAGAGCAGTGGAATCAATACTCATGATTGCAATATAGATGCAATGATGGTTTGCGACTATGGTACTACAAGTGGAGGTTGTCTTGGTTGCTAGGTGCTCAGTTGTTGGCCATTAAGCATGATAAACATTGAATTAGTCAGCCTAAGGGTTAAGGAAGGATTGCAAAGGTAAGCTAGGTGGATGGAGACCACTATTGAAAAGTTGCCATTGTTTAAATAGGTAATGCTACAATGCCAAGATAAGCAACCGAGTGGATGGAGACTACCACTGGCAAGGTTGATATTGTTGCGGCCAAACTAGGTAGTGCTACCATGGGCTCCATTACCTCTATCATGACATCTATGATTTTCATCATTCCTACTATAGTTAGAGTATCTATAGCAGGTGTGGCTTAATTGAAATAAGCATTTGTGCCATTGAAGGGTTTCAACATTGAGCTAGACAAAGTGATTAAACGTTGTGGCCTTCAAAGAGATCCTATAACTTCCATTGGCTGTCCTCAAGAACAAGAGATAAATTAACGAGCAATGCTAGTAAATGATAAGAGCATCATTTTTTTGGTTCACAAGCAGAGAGCACAAATTTCGCATTTGAGCCATAATGTAGATTAGTTACAAGGGAACATTCATTGAGAGTTGCTCCACATCATCCAAAGCATGAATTGGTTGAGAGGTTGCCTTGGACAAAGTTATTGAACTTAGCCTCAACATAAAGATCTTATATCTTTTTGTTCCTTTAGTGCCCGTCAATATTGTATGTCTGCAACCATGATCAACTCAAGGATGGCTAGAGGACATGGATCCATAGATCCAAGATGGCAGGGTGGCATTCATGTGCTGCCATTTGTTGTCATAATCTTCTGATACCACGAAGGCAAGATAGCACAAACCTCTAACATATATAACAACCTCATTGATCATGCAAGTGGATATACAAGAGGAAGCAAGCAATAAACACAAGGAAAATTACAGCTGGTAGGATATAGAACCAAATAAAGATAGAAGATACAAATCATAGCTAATTTAGTTTCTCAGTTTGTCATGGTGAAGGCGAGTTCCGAGTATCATAAATGTGTTGGGTAGACTCATGGCATTATAGGTGTGTCGAGCACACATGTAATGTGCATGGTGCAGGATAGGCGTAGACACGTAAGGATTGGATATTGGATCCAATGCCTTGCAGTTGTGGCTTTCAATCTTATTGTATGTTCATTTGTCATGGTTTCACCACTGTGATTATAATCATGGTCAATTGCTTGTGTTAGACTTGGTTACAACATGGAAACATGCTATTTTATGGTAAGCTTCATGTTCCCATCGGAAGGCTTCCATGTCCAACATTCATTCAGAGGGCCTTGCGCCAATGAAGGTGAAGGTCTTCTTCTCGGTCCTACACCATGGGAGGACGTGCACCCAGGCCACCTTGAACACGCATGGCACCCTCTAGATACGGTTGCTTGCCCATTCCGCTCTAGTGCCAATGAGGATGTGGTGCACCCCTTCATCGATTGCATGTGCTTGGCTACGCTGATTTGGGCACTTGTCCAACTCGGCAGATCCCCTCGGTACCATGTTCCCGTGTAAGGCTAGTTGTCGATGTTCAACATTAAATGGAGGGCCTTGTGCCAATGAAGTCAAAGATCTCCTTCTAGGTCATACCATCATGGGAGGACTCACACACATGGTGCCTTGCACTTGCATCGCACCCTAGATACAATTGCGCTTGCGCTTGGCTACACTCTGGATGCTTGTTTACTTGGCAGATCCACTTTGAGCTCTACTCGAGATGCAACTGAGTTCATCAGTAGGCTGTTCGGTGGTCATAGCCCTACCATTGGGCACACACAGCTTCCCTCGCCATGCTTCATGTTATCTAGAAGGAACAAAACCACATGGTATTCGATTGGCTATGGCTCGACGTTGATGACATCCTCAAGCTCCTGCATATCATGTCGCCTTCTGTCCTAGACGCACATGGCTCTACTGCTATCCTTTCTTGGTGCCAAGCTGTTGTCAATATATAGTAACATATCTCTCTTGTGGACGCTTCGCTCTGTCCCCTCTCATGTAACTCTCATCCCCTGATCACAGTTCCTGCCTGCTTTCCTCGCCAATCGAGTGTAACCTAACATTATTGAAATCAAAATGTTTAACCTAACATTATTGAAATCAAAATGTTTAGGTGGGCTGTTTGCCCCCCCCCCCACCCCCACCCTCATTGTTTCCTCTAAAATAGAAGTCATATTTTCATTATCATAGTAAAAAAGATCACTACAATTGGAGTGTCATCCAATTTCTTGTTGTCATTATCACTTTGAACAGGCTGCTTCAAAAGACCCTAGGCATAGCATGGAGAATTGTGATATTAGAACTTTCACATGTGAACATGAAAATTATGAAAAAATCCTCAAGTCACATGACTTCAGCCATTTCAGACAGTCTGCCTACCACATCACATCGTTAGTTGGTATTTTTAAGTTGTTTTTACATATGTTTTACTTACCCTTTTAGTTATTTCGAGTAAGGCCAAAGTGCATGCTGGCCTCACAAAACAATTAAAAGTCACATGATTTTGTCAAAAAGGTCCCTGTATATCTTAAAATATTGTCACATGATATTAAAAAAATGACCATGTAAATCTAAAAAGGGTACCATCTTGCACAAATCGAGCTCATCAATCAAGTTGTCACACAATAAAAGTAGATGGAACGAGGAAGTAGTAGCAAAATGATGGGTAATGTATTAGGACCAATAGTAACCCACTCTTTATTCTGTCAATGAATTTTCCAGTAAAAAGTAAGATGAGCAAATAAATGATCATTTGAATTTCTTACCTCTAATTTATCCGCCTTTGCCCTATGTACGTTGGGCAGCATACGGAAGTCTTCGGTCAAGTGTACACATTCTCTAATATTTTCTAGTGAAACGAAGTCTAGAGCAGTCTTTGTACAGGACTGTAAAAGTAATAGAGGAGCGCAATTAACTTTTGATTGTTGAATACAGTTACAAAACTACTACCATAATTGACAATAGAAAACTTATTATCAAGTACAGTATAAATGCTCAAAAGTATACCTGAAGATTGCGCACTTGATGAGGACAACCAGCGGGTACGAAAACAGCTTCCCCAAGCTTCTCTACTATGGTCCAAGGCTCTACTCCTGGGTACAACAATATCAATTTTGAAATGAAGTTATGTATTTTTTATGGATGTATTGCATTAACTTACAACTGATAAAACTCACCGCATTCCTCTTTGAGCTTCCTTATGTGCTCTCTTATCAGATTAAATGTCTCATCATGCACTGGGTTATACACCTAGATTATGAATGACATGTTATAAAATGAAAAAAAAATCATGCATGGCTTTGCAGTGCATAGCTATCTGTAGACACTGCAACACGTACTAACCCTGTTTACTTTGGAGCAATGGGTATGGCGGAACTCCTTTGAGTGTTGTATGAGATATTCTTTTAATTTTGGGACATCTTCTCTTCTAAATATGTCCCAAAGAGCGCCTTCTTTATCCTCCATATATTTAGGTGATGGCTTATCTTGTGTATCATCACCACCATCACGGCTCCCCAATTCCTTCCTATCCTGAACCCTGTGTTTTCTTTTAAGCTCAACAATTGCATTTTCTTGGTGCTCGTTAGAAGGGGGAACCTTGGTGGTATGCATAAGAACATTGATCTGTCATTGCATAAACAAGATTATTGGAACATATATATACATGGCGAATCCGGTTGAAGTTATAATAATTTGATTCATTAGTAACAGGTAACTAAATTTTGATTTAGCATAGAAAATAAAACTGTAAAATGGGACGACTCAAGCTAACTATTATTGTGCTAGAATCATTAGGGTAATCTCACTCACAGCATCGGATATATCGCAGTGAAGCTTTGTGACCGAATCCCCTCTGCCAAGCTCTTGTGTGAAGCCATACGCTATATAAGATTTTGGGCCCAGATCGACCTTTATGATGCCATCAGGAAGTAACATAGAGATTGTCACACCCTGAAATTTCCGAATTTCAGGATGTGAATAAAAAGAATAAATAAACAATAATTTTCTCATAATTTTAAAAATTTTACCAACATTTATTTTTCTTTACAGGAAATTTAGTATAGGAAAAATAATTATTTGCTTTTATAAATTAAATAATGTTGTTCTATGTCTGTGCATTCATGTCGCTGCATCTTGGTGTTTTCTTGAGTGCAAAATTTTGAAAAATACGTTTAGACGTTGCCCAGATCCTTGTGAGAATTTTCCATCTTTTTCAGGAAATTATTCTCCTTTTCCTAGAGCTAAATCCAATTTTTGGAAGGCTCTAGAATCCTTTTCACGAGCTCCAAATATTTTATTTAGACTCCTTGTGCCCTAAACTATCTCTGGAATTTTCCTGGAATTTTGGGATTCTCAGGGTATTTTTTTCTGACATTATGGAATCATCTGGATTATTCTCGACTTTTCCTTTCACGGGAAAATATTTCTAAAAAAAAATCCTTTCCTTTGGGGCCGAGCCTTGGGCTCGACCCGCTCAGGCCTAGCACCAGCCCGCCAAGGCCCATCTGGCCGAGGCCAGGCCAAGCACGGCCGGCGCCACCGCCACCTCCTGGGCGTCCGCGCCCCACACGCCGGCACCCTAGGGCTCCGCGCCTATTTAAGGGCAAGCGGCGAGCGCCCTGCCTTTCTCTGCTGCCTGAGCCGCCTCGCCCCGTCCTTCTCTCGCCCCGCGTCGCCGCCGTCCGTGCAGACAAGCCGCCGCCGCCGCCGACCTTGACCACCTCGATTCGCCGCGCGTGTTGCTTGCCGGACGAAGCCGACAACTCCTGGAGCCTCACCTCGACGAGCCGCGTCCGTTTCGCCGTTCCTTACCGTGAATCGGAAGCCGGAGCGCCGCCGCCGTAGAGGAGTCGAGCCGGCCGCCGCTTGCTCCTCTGTACGTTTGATTCCGGCCGGGACGCCGCGTCCCTACCACCAGTGAGCACCTTCCCAAGGCCCCCTCCGTCTCCTCTATCTCCTGCGCCGCCCACCGGTGCCCCAGCCGCCCGGAGCGCCGGCGATTTGCCCAGCCAGAGTCCCTGGCGAGAGGTAGAAGAAGATCCGGCATTTTTTTGGTTTAGCCCTTGGAGAACTCTGTAATTTTCCTCTTTTCTTTGTGTCTTGGCAAACTAGCAGATAACCCCCTGGATCTATTAGTTTCCCTAGATCCAGTCTAGCACCTTCGTTTTTGCAAATCTAACCCTGTCCTTTAACCTTTTCGCGAGCACTATTCCTTGTGTCTTGCCAATCTTCTCAGCTAACCCTCCAAGTCTACGGTTAATTACGTTTAGACCCCTGCAACGTCGTTTAACCCATAGATTCTACGTTTTAGCTCCGTTTTAATCCGTTCAAGTTGCGTTAGATGCATAACAATGTAAATCACACGATAGTGGTAATGTTTACCTTCATACTTGTTTTTGAAAATAAATTTATATTAAAATTGATTAATGCCTGACAAACGAGTTCTTCTCTAAATAAAATCTATTTAGTGTTAAACATCATTTTTCATAATAATTGTTAATTTGATTAATGCCTACTCCATACCCTCTTCTAAATAAAAGACAATTAGGTTATATACCGATTTTTCATAAACTAAAGTTAATTGGATTAATGCCTATCTAAATAATTCTTCCAATTAAAAGCCACTTAGAGTTATACCTCGGCGTTTCATAAATTAAATTCAATTTGATTAATGTTTATTCAATTTGTTTTCTAAATAAAATCTGTATAGGTTATATCTCGAGTTTTCATAATTAAATATTAATTTGGCTAATATAAATATAAATGTGTTTTTAATTTAATCTACTTAGTTGAACTCGAAATGTAAAGCTATACGCTTATATGTCTACATGTATCTTATTTTTAAATTAAATGATTAATTTGCATAAATTGTACTTAAATATTGATAAATAAAATTGGACTAAGCTTTAGACCATCTTTTCTTATGAAAATATAAATATGACTTGATTAATTCTAACTAAGGATATTCCTCTGAGATATCTTAACATTGCTTTTCTCAACTAAAATAAATGAAGCTTGTAGCTCTTATCTTTCTTTTATAATTTAAAACTCTCGATAGCTTTATCTTTTCAACCATAGTTCCGTTGTAAGTGTTCCTGCGTCCGCGTAATCCTAGAATCGAGCCATGTCCTTTAGTACGCTCTTTTAAAGCCTGTCTTTTGTTTTGGTGTATTGTTCTTAGTTGTACCTGTTTGTTGCTTGTATGTTTGTGCCGATGTTTGCTTCGAGTAGAAGGATCGCTATTCCGAAGTTTTGAAGAGTAAGAGTTTCAAGAAAGCAAGAAGCTGAAGAGCAGTAAGAGTAACTTTCTGTTGGAGAAAGGCAAGTGTCCCTAACCATCCTTCTACCTATGCTTTGTTAATAATATCATGATTATGTTATCGGAACATGGAGAACCACCCAGGAAAATAGTGCTACCACAAGACTAAATGGCTCTGGTCTTGGCTGAATAATTAGAAACTCTAGTTTGAAGCGGTCTTACCGAAAGGGCAAGAGGGGGAGACAGTAGTTGGTGTATAACACTCGCTCTCTTGGGAAGTGGGCTTTGCTAAGACATTATACCACTAGGGGACTGCTATATACTGCGCTGATCATGAAACCTTAGCGGACCACTTCTTATTAGGGAATCTTTGTAAAGGCTTCGTAGCGTCCCTATGCAATCACACCTTGGAAGTGTGGTATGGTGTCTAGCTAGTACCGCATGGTTGGGTCCAAAGTTCTTTGAACTTTTACGCGACTTGTGGGTAAAGATGTGCCACCTCTGCAGAGTGTAAAACTGATCGATCAGCCGTGCTCACGGTCAAGAGCGACCTGGACCCTCACATGATTAATTAAACTTGAAGATGGACTTAAATCGTTATTCTGGTTATTTCTTGTGGCCTTGCTGAGTACCAACCATAAGTGTACTCACCCTTGCTTACTGCTGCTCAGAAGAAGAAGTTGTGTGAAGCATTCCGAAGATGATGCTGAGTTCTAGGCGTACGCAACCCCAATCGATTGTCTGTGAAGTTTGGAGCCTCCGTTTCCAGTATTTAAGCTGTGTGTCTCTGATGGTTTGTAAGTCTTTATTTGTAGCGTTTTACGTGATACTGTTGCTGTTATTCACTTATGATATCACTATATGTATAAAACTTGATCTTGGCATACATATAGGTAGTATTCGGTTTTGCCTTTAAAACCGGGTGTGACAGAGATGTTGAGGAAGCCAGCTGATTTCGGGTTTGTGTAAGGTTGAAAAGGCACTGAGTTTATATATTTGCTTCCATGTGCCGGTAAAAGATCTTCTAAGTGTGCTGAGGGAGGCCAATCCTTCAGCTTCAGCATTTGTGGCCATTGATTGTGATGCCTCGTGCCTTCATAATACCCTTTGAAGAACTCACTTTTGTGCATTTTAACCTACAAAAAATAAACAAGAACATGCATATCATTATTTAGACATATAGGAATTCAAATATGAAAAGATGCAAGACATTGATTGATGCTAACCTCACACAAATCAAGGCAGTCGATGGCTTTCACATTCTTCAGTTCTGAACGCCTGCCATAACCATTCAGTGCAGACCACATCTTTGGCTGCTCCCAGCTGAACTCCGACATTTTCTTGACAACATTCCGATGACCACGGGCTCTCCTCTCTCACCCAGCTTCTGAAAGTGCTTCACATCATCCGGCTGGCTGCCGTCCTATACCGGGCAGTATATGTGATTGTCCTGTGAATCATCTCTAGAAGATGCTATCCTTGAGCACGACCAAGTCGCTGGAGTGATAGCCCGAGCAGGCACTATCATCGGCTGTTATGACATCAACTAGTTCGAACATCTCGAAAGTGGCAGATAAAGCAGTGGCTTGCGCTTCTTCTCCTGCATCACATCAGTAATTAGTTATCAATAATAATCCTGGGAAACAAATTTTTATTAATAAGCACAATAAGCGGCAAGAACTAAATTAAGATATCCGTAAAAAGGAAGAGTTGTAACACACACACACACAAAAGTGTGCACGCATAACGGTTCAAAATCACAAGTAACACATCACACCGATTGCCTTCACATTCTTTAGTTCTGAACACCTGCAATCGCTATTCGTGGTTCCCAGCTGAACTTGGACATATTCTTGATCACACACCGATTGACCACGGGCTCTCCTCCCACCCAGTGCTTTTGGAATGCTTCACATTATCCGATTGTTGACTGAGTCACTGGATTGACAGCACGAGCAAGCACTGACATCAAGTGGTTCGAACATCTTGAACGCAGATAAAGTAGAGGCTTGGGATTCAAGGAGGCCGGCGAGCTAGTTCTCCTGGCACATCCTCTTCATCGTGACCTTGCGACCACCACCGCCGCCAAGAAGCTGAAGGTCCATATTTGCATGCCCTCATCGACAATTTCGATAGGTGGTTTTGGGCTTTTGTGCACGGGCACGTAGGGGATCAAGCAACCTGCTGAGGCAGCAATAACTTTCTTCGATGGTGCCACCTAGATGGATCATCCTTTTCGGTCTCAAGATACAGTTTTGGGATCAGATGATGGTAAACGAGAGCTTGCATAGACGAGATCTTGCGGGGATCAATGTGTGATGAGGCAAGGTAATTCAGTTCCACAATAGCAAATACATGTTATCAATCAAATGGAATGTACACTATTTTCTTCCTCCTAGTTTTACATTGTTTTTTCTTTCAAATAGCATATATCGATCATTAATATGAGGAGAAAATCGGTCGCAGACGGTCTTTCATCGTCTTGACAGCATGATCAACAGCATAAACTATCATCTTCTTCACCTGCATCACATAAGAAAATAGCAATCAGTAATAATCCCAGAAACATTTTTTATTTAATAATCACAATAAGGGGTGAGAACTAAATTAAGATATGAAAAAAGGAAGGGTTATATAACACTCACGCACACGAGCGTGCATGTGTAATGATTCAAAATCACAAGTAGCACATCACACAAGAGGTAGTAGGACGAAGGAGGTGTCATTGCAGATTGCGCCTCTTGTGTCACCTACTTAGAAAGGTTATTTGGCTGGGTTAGTGATTGGACCTTGTGGGTGTGGCATGGAAATGAGCCAGCCGGCCTGTTTTGGAGCTAGGGAAAGAGATAGGATCAATTTGATCCATACCATTACAATTTCAATCTTTCAGGTGATATACCATTACTGCTCAACTATTTGCAACCGTACCATTACATAGTCCAAATGATGGTACCAATATTTTTCTGACCGCCCGATCGACTGAATATGGTCGGGTACCTTATCCTAATATTTTTTTCTGAGTGGATTCGAATACAGATATTTTTATTGGATACTAGATAAGAAGGGTAGTATCTGTCGGATATCGAATACCAATCCGATAATTCGGACAGTTAGTTCTGATATCAAATTTGGAAGGTTGGATCGGTTACCCATTAGGCCTAGCCTACATGCCTAACTCAACGCACATGAGTGTAAATGAAGCATACTTTATAAAGTAAAAGTGAATCTAATAATTAATAAACTTTGTCATCAAATTAAAATTAACTCTAAAAAATTAAACTAAATTGTCAAGTTGGTGTAACTTTGTGTTTATAAAAGTTTTGAATTTCAGCGACAAATATCAGACTTTAAGTAGCATTGAAGTATTTTTTTGGAAAAATAATCAAAGTCTGGATAATCCCTAAAGTATTTATTAGTTCAGTTTACCCCTAAACTATACCATTTGGTTTAATTTACCCCTTAACACAATTTTATCTTTTTTTTTCTCCATACACAAGTGGAGTCTTAAGTTCAAATTTTGCAAAATGACAGCACATATCATAAGACATGTTATAAATATATCATAATTTTTTAATTATTATTTTGATATGGTAGGATATTTAATAATAAAAAGTATCCTCGAGATACAAAATTATATAAAAAAAATAATGACGTAAAAATTCATAAAATATTTTATAAATATAGATTATGATGTCCACTACCACTCTGCAAAATCTCAAATTAAAATTTAACTTGTATATGCAGAAAAAAGAACAAATAGCATAGTTTAGGGGGTAAATTGAACTAAAATATAGTTTAGGGGGTTATCCAGGCTTTGGTTATACTTAGGAGAGTAATTTGAACTTTTTTCTTTTTTATTTGTAATTAGAAATAATAAAAGTTTTCTTCTTTAAGCACAATCTGGATGGAATTAGCCACTTAGGACTTGTTGTGCGTCTAAATGAATGCAGGACGTGTGGTATATGTATGGTAGCTTTTACTCATTCTCCGAGGAAAATATTCATTGCCGACATTGTCCGCACCGGACTCATTTTGTATTCCGAACACATTAGTTCGTGTTTGTAACTAAGACGTATCCGATCTGATTGGACCCCTACCATTACACTTAGCCATTTATCTGAGATATACCGTTACTTACCCCTACAACGTATGCCTCAAAATATTTAGACCAAATTGCCCCTATTATCTTTTTCCTCTTCCTTTCTTTTTCATTCCATAGGACAAGCATGTGCCGCTGGGATGTGCTGTGCCTAGCACCAAATGGACGAGCACCGGTGAAGGGCTTCAGAAGTAGCCGCACTAGCGGTAATGCGGAGCCCTCGTATGATGACATCATGGTGTGGGCCCTATTGTTCGTCCTGCCGCCGCCACGGTATCCTCAGGGGAGAACGCTTTCCGCTGAAGCCACGGAGAATCGAGCGCACAAGCTCGATTAGGGGGTGTTCGGAGATATGGACTAAACTTTAGCCCTATCACATCGGATATTCGGATGCTAATTAGGATGATTAAATATGAGCTAATTATAAAACTAATAGCAGAACCCCTAGGCTAAATCGCGAGACGAATCTATTAAGCCTAATTAATCCATCATTAGCAAATGGTTACTTTAGCACCACATTATCAAATCATGGACTAATTAGGCTTAATAGATTCGACTCGCGATTTAGCATAGGGGTTGTGCAATTAGTTTTGAAATTAACCAATGTTTAATACTCCTAATTAGTGTCAAATATCCGATGTGACAGGGGCTAAACACCCTCTAGGGAGAGAAGGGAGTATGGGTGCGGTAAGTTCATGCCATTGTCGGAGGATGACCCCACTGATTCGTCCTCTCTAAGGTGCATCCTGTGTGGTTGCCATTGCAACTTCCACCGCCGGCTCCCTAAGGCACCCCCCTCATCACCTTTTCTCACACCACCCTGCTCCCTCCAATGCCACTATGGTAGTTGACTCCGACACATTGTGCATGATACCTGCCCACTACGAGGAGATGCAAGAGGACCGTCTACCCGCCACCTTCAAGAACTAGAGGTCGGACTAGACCTGATCATTTGTTGGGTCTGGTCGAGATCTTTCAGGATTTGGGTTAAAAATTTTGACCCATGCCTAGCTCAAGCCAACCATTGGGTTGTGTTTTTTGACCCGCGCTTGACTCGTCGCATGGTCAGGTCAGGTTTGGATTGGATCATGTCAAACTCATATTGTTGTGTGTAATATTTGGGTTTGGTTGGGCTTTTTGAGTTTTGGGTCAAAAATTTTAATCCATGTCTGACCCGTGTTTCAGTGTTCAGCCCAGTAAAATTGATGGGCACAGCTTGACTTACGAAAGATAGACCCAGCAAGTAAAAATTGTTTTATCGGGCCCCTATCAGGGTTCAATTCTATCCCACCTTTTTCTGCTCCAAACTATTTTTTCAGCATTAGCACCACATCATTTCCTTATAGAATATGCTCAATATTATTGCACTTTTATTATATAATACTATATTATTAGATCCTTTTGAGTTGTAGATTCTTGTTGGTTGGCTCTACCTCCACGAATAATACGTTTTTAGATTTATTATAAATTGCATTATCATTTTATAAACTTCTACCTAAATACAAGTAGCATTTGCAAGGACTTAACCTTGATTTATTTATCTAAAGATTATTGACACTTTGCTAACTATCCTCCACGAGAATGTTATGGATAAAAATGTTAATACACAAAAATAACGCAACATGATATTTGAATTCAATAATTTTGGAAATATGTGTCAATTAAGTGCTAACATGATATTTGGTAGCACGGTAGAACCGTGTAAGCCAGTAGAACCTGATCGACCTGTTCTGT
This sequence comes from Setaria italica, assembly GCF_000263155.2. NCBI lineage: Eukaryota > Viridiplantae > Streptophyta > Magnoliopsida > Poales > Poaceae > Setaria > Setaria italica. The sequence goes on along the minus strand of NC_028455.1, from coordinate 27,041,720 downwards.
TCTGATGTATATGTGTGCACTCCCTAGTACCTCGATGCTCAATACAATGGAGTGGCGAGTAGGAAGTTCCAGGATCCTTAACTCTGAACCAACTGGCTTCGGTTCACAAGATTAACAACACGGGAAAGTGTAATTGACTGATGAATGATGACCGTACCCCATGGGGGAAAAAACTAGGAGAAGGAAAATTGCATATATTCTTTTTTAAACAAATAGTACTACAGAAAGCAGCAAAATATTACAGAGAGGCACTGGATCGATCCTACAGCACTAACTGTGAATGGGAGAGACACAAATCTTTCTATTAACGATTGTTTATTATTCACAAACCTATGGACACTTTATTTGAGTAATAATGTCAACCTTGCACCTTCGCTATGCCTCACGTGTTCTTCTGAAAACTCAGATCAACTGCTTAAGGCTGTGGGGAGCAAACACTAACAGATGTGCTCCTTGGAAATCCTGGTCAGCCACCATTTGGTGGCGGCGGTGGTGGCCCTCGACTTGGCATGCGGCGGCTGGTTGCTCCAGAAGATGAATTGGTGGATCCAGCTTCGAATGCGGACTTCCATTCATCACCATGTCCAGTGTCCCTTGGACTACTCTCTGTAGAAATGATTAGCAATTAAGTGCATGGAACAAGTTTATCAAAATTTGCAGTACAACAAATTGTGAATATGTGATGTTGGCTAGGGTACACTCTAGATAAAAAGGCAATTCACACATGGCAGTATATTTTTTTTAATTACATGTGGCAGTACAATTTGATGAGGTCATTGGCTATGACACACTCTGCACACTAAATAAAGCATGTTGGAATTTAGGAAACAGGGGCAGGGAAAGTTTATCTCCGCTTCGCTTGGAACTGGTCTGGATGCCGATTTGATGAAACTAAGGGAGCCTACATTATTGCTCAAAACAAGGAATAACTCTGTAGTTTTAGTTCTAGTTCTAGACTGAAAACATGGAATAGAGCAGGCTATTCATTGTAAAAAAAATTATCACATAAGGGTCTACATAATTGCTGATAGATTCCGATAAACCCAATATTTCTGTTTTATATGTTGGCCCAGTAGATTTGGACTGCCGCTCAAAAATTCAGTGTTTTAAAATTTAGCCCCAAGGAACACCAGCTCACCAACGAGTGGATAAGATCACCAAGCCATCCCAGAACCCTGAGTAGATTTATCCCCCCACCCCCGCTCCGCGGCCGCCATGGCTGGAGGTGGTACCACCCCTATGGCTCGGTCTTGCTGGCCATTCCAGCTCCCAACCTGAGATCGTACTCCAGGCCATGCGCTCTTACGCCGCTAGGGCGCTTAACCAAGACTTTGAGCTCAGCACAGTGAGCAGCGCTGGTCTCCAACCCCAACCCTGATGCTGCCACCGCCGTCCGTCGGTGTATTGAGGGGAACAGAAATGAGTTTCAGAGATGACATTTCTCGGAGCAATTTTCATGCAGCTCATGGTGAGCATTCAACAGATATATGTTAATTCATAAAAGGAATTGACTTACCTGATCCAGCAGAATCGTTTGACCAACTAGCATTGGCTGACCGACTATCATGTATGCTGAGCAGGCGAGTGACCTTGGAAAGAAGGGATGACTGCAACTTGAACTTTTCACGCTTGCGCTTCACATTGTGATCCTCCTGGATTAACTCTTCAATCTTGGTTGTGCTTTGCGTGCTAACCACAGATGAGAGACGCGAGTTAGTTACTTTGCCATATGTAAAAAGAATGTTTCAAACGTTAACGGCTGTAATTGATACAATCTCTGAAAACAGTGACACCTGGATCTCTAGCAAATACCACAGACAAAGCGCTTGCATTTATCATCCAGCAATCATATATTAGAGAAAATCCAAACAAAGCTATTATATTGCTTAAGCATGTTGATGTGATTAAGTAGCTCTAACAAATCGACTGGTACTAGCAGATCTCATAATAATGTACATTTTTTATGCAGTAGCAGGACCATAGAATTTCAACCAAAGTAGAGATACAATGAACAGAACCTCAGCAGTCAGCGACACGTGATTCAAGATCTCCTCGAATTTAGAGAAAAATGGCCTAGCAGCTTGCATGATGAAACAGAACAAAGAAGTATGTTTTACTATGTGATGCTTAAATGCAAAAAAAATATCATACAAAGAGCAAGTAATAAGTTTTTTTTCTATCATAAAAGTAACATATTCGAACATATCGAATATGAAACACCCAAGTGTACAGAAATGTTTTGATTGAACCAACCTTATAGACGTATACAGCTGGTTAAGCATATCTTCCTTAGCTTTCTCAACTTGGCAAAGAACCACAGCCTGCTCAACTGGATTAGTAAGACATTGCAGGACGCAAAAAGGAACCAAGGAAAGGCTGAAAAGATTGAGGTCTTAACTTGGGAACATTTGCTGCAAGACTGCTCAAGACTGCTTCCACATATCCACGGACTTCCTGAGATATCCATCTAAGCTCTTCTTCAGGGTTCACAGGTTTCTTAAGCATTGTATCCTGGAAGTTTAGTATGTGCAGGTATAGAAAATAAGTTAGAAGAATGAAGTGCAAATGGAATATAATTCATCACTTTTTGCTCTAGAGGGAGGGTTCCAAAAATCCCAGTGACAAGCTATTCCTAAATGGAAAAAAAGGAAATAGCAGCAAGAAGCAGAACCAAATGTAAAAATACTTTTGAAAAAACAAACATGTAAAGTCTTGCAACATACTAGAGAAACATCTGAATGGCTTTGCTTCATTGGCGTACCACCTTCTGAAGCATTTGGTTTCTTTGCAGAAACCCCTTTCTGGTCAACAATGCTTTTAATCTTGGTGACCCATTCAGTTTTATCACTCATACTTTCAGCCTTCAGTATAATAGCGTTGTGAGCTGCCATGGTAATTAACATCAAACATGTTGTGAATTAGAAACTAGATTTTAAAAAATGTTATGAATTGAAAAATAGATGTATAAGTACCTTTCAAAACATTTTTATAGGCAATCTTGTGAGTAATCTTGAACATAAGACTAGAATCTTCTCCAGTATCTAACATATTTGCCTTTTTAGAACCTTTAGAACTTCTTGGAGGATCTTCGTCATCTAAATTCTCTTCAAGCTTACAATCCTACAAGTCACAAATAATGTAATGCAAAGACCAAATGATGGTAAGGTGGCACTAGGAGCAATAGGGTTCCGAAAACCAGTGAAAAATAACCAGTCAATCCGACCACGCCCTATTCTTGGCAACCCATTTGGATCTAGCCAGTTCACCTCATCTTTAGGATAATTATATGCCAATACAATATATAGTTGTATCTATATTTCCTAAACCTCATGTACGGAAAAGAGAAACAAAAAAATCTTCAAACAAATAAAGAATAACTAAGCGGGTTGCTTTTCCAAGAATTGGAAGTAGCCTGTGCCAGTTATTGGGACCTTGCTCATCTATTCAAAAAGATACATTTTCTAGCTACTCTAACCGTCTAACAGAAACCGATCTATTACAGGATTCATGCACAGAGATGCAATATCAGCTAAATGCTATCAGAGCTACACCAAAGATAAGGTATTCTTTTGCATTCAATGCCTTACATTGAAAACATACTGCATCAACATATGTAAACCTAAATGCCCAAATGCCAATTAGAAGAATCACTGTACCTCCAGAATTATGACACCCCGAAAATGTCTCTCCTCTTGTTTCTTGGTGTATCCAAGCTGATCATTAAAGAATTTTTTGGAACCCCCATCAAATGGTAAAAAAATAGATGAGTAGTTTAATGCCAATACAACCAACCTTTCCGCTTTTCTCATTTAGAACAAACCATCTCTTGCTCCAGTCATTTGCTTTTGCACGTTTTTTGAACAGAAAACCTTTGACAGAGAAACATGCACTCAGTATGTAATATTTTCTCGAATACCCAATATGTAATCGATCCAGCAAAAACTTTTAAATACAAAATAGCTCTGCTTATGGGCATCTCTTTTCATTTGTTTTACTATTTATCTGTATATATAACTAATAAGATTAAGTACAATTGTAGTAGGTCCATACCAGCAATAATTTCGCCTGCAGGACCTAAAACTTGTATATTCGATGCCTGTTTCATCTCACCTTGATTTGAATTTTTTTGTGGGCTTGTATCCTGAAAGTGAAAGAAACCAATTTCACAATTATTGATGAAATAACATTATGTATTTAAATACTATATGACAAAGACTATGAGGTAATGTTCGGTAGAAAAAACAATCATGTAACGAATAACCATTACAAAATATCTATCCACAACAAATTAGTAAACATAAATTGGACACAATATACAATACAGAGTAGCATACTCTCTTTTGGTCTGAATCTTGACCCTTCCTTGTAGAGCGACTCTTCAGCTCATCCTCTTGATGTTGCCTTTCAATTCTAGATTTTAAAATTTGAAAATTAGACAGGAAAATAATAACCTATACACCCAGTTATTAACAATGTACACAACGGTTGAAAACCACAGATGAGAAGATGTTTGTCAGTGCCAATGGAATTGGACAAGACAATGAATGGGCACTATATTGACACATGATTTCTCATATCAACAAGATAGGACATCATTTATTCTTACAAAGAATGATAGAGAAATTAACTCATGAATTTGCAATGATACAAGTTGGCACTTCAATAAACATATACTACAAGGTTTAAGTACTATTTTGTTGAACTACTAAAAATTCCAAAATCACATCAATAAAAATATAGAACATAGTAGAAAATGAAAAATTGAAATATGAAAATAGAAGTCTACTAGTTTTGAAAGGAAATAGCTAATGAAAGTGACAATCTTATAACATGGGAAAACTAACAAGGTTTCTACAAAGCAAGATCACCTAACCTCCTCTGCACTAAGCGAATAAAATGCTGGGGAGGTACGAATGCGCGCTCCATATCAACTAGTGCGACGACCATCTTTCGTGCCTCATTCTTGAAACCGTCTAAAGCAGCAGATGCAATTGCAATTACCTTGCGGGGAAAAACAAAATAAAAGGGTTACTGATGAAACAACTAAAACGTTGGCTCTTTACCATGCTTAAGAATTGTACCTCCCGCTTAAATGGAGGATATCTACCAAGTCCTGGAGTTGCATTTGCTGCAGATGATACTATGTCTAGCAATACACGGTGAACCTGATAGCAATAATTTGAAACAAAAGTATTTAAATGGTGACAATGTCATGAGAATACTGAACATGATTTGAAAATATGGCCAATCTGAGTAGCGGTACGACTAGACCTGTGAGTATTCATGTGGAAACAGAAAGGACAGAAATTGACATGAGCAGATAAGCTGAATGAATAGCAATAATATGGTTTCTGGCTCTGATCCATGCTTTGTTCTGAACTAGTATGCATTATGTAAGTATCTTTTAATTTTAAAAAACACATAAGTATCTTTTATTTTTAAAAAACACGTAAGTATCTTTTGATCTTAACAGAAGTACAGAACGTATGTACACAAAGCGTACAGCTCAAATTTTTCAGAACTACCTCATCCACAAGGAGTATAGACGGTTCCTTTGCTAACTCTAGAAGCCCTCTTATGAGAGACCTTAAACCTTTTTCAGGTGATATCAGATATGGCTGATAACCATCAGCCTCCAGAACAATCTGACACAAGGAAAAAGGTTATGTTTGTAACCATAAATTGGACAGGTTCAAGTTTGGTGGCTTTGATTTCTGCCCAAGCACAACAAAATTACCCTTTTGACATTTTTCATATCAAAATGCTTGTCCAGAGGTAGTTGTTTGATCCTAGTTGGAAATTTCCCCTCAAAACTTGCAATAACTTTCCAACCCGCACCCTGCATATAAACAGTAAAATTTCATGTATGATTAAATTCCAGCAAAGGACAAATTTTGCTCTAATATGAGTTTAAACATTTCAAATAGAATACACTTTGGGAAGAAAATATTCAGTGTCTTCTAGTGCATATTCACTTGAAGAGATGGTTTTCACTGAAGAGGTGTTCGCACTGAATATTTTCCCATAAACTTTATACAAAACATTTAACACGGTAAAAAACTCTACAAATTTGAGTTTGTGATACCGCATGTACTCATTCCTTGCTCATTAAGAACATCCTCATTTCACAGAGTCTGTTACAAATTAAAATGATCAAACATGTGACAATTAAAACTTCTAAAAAGTGTTTAGCACACTATATAACTGTGATAAAACAAGGATGGTTCATACTATTAGGTTTATGATCGACAGAAATACTGCAAAAGTAAACTCATGCTCAAAGTTTCTAATATCCTTTACTATGACAAAAAATAAAACCTCAGATTACGAATAAATCTAAGAGATGTAGGCCACGGCATTGTGCATTATTAGACTCACTAATGACTAACCTCACCCCCAGCAATATGTTGAAGAAACTTATCCTCAAATTCTCGGCAAAGTCCTAAAGCAATTGCCTTGGTTCCTTCAGAACTTTCGGCCATCCGTTCTCCAAGTTTTGCTAATTCCTCTTGGACAATTTGAGACTTCCCTTGGAGACTGCAGTTATATAAAGAGGAAACTATCATACATTCTAGAATACTACTACAAAAGTTGACCAAACAGAGCAGGATAAGTTTTACCCATTCAGAAGATTTGGCAGCCTAACTTTTATCCGTGTCTTTATCTGCTTAGCAAGTGAATCAACTAAAGCTACTCGACCAAGCTTACTTTGGGGAGATCCGCAAAGTATAGATATAAGGCCTTTTACTTCTGCTTGCCAAGAAGCTTCTGGTGAGGTTTCAGAACCTACTTCAGACTGAACAGAGGCAGTAGGAACAGAATGCCCAATTGTAGCTACCCACTGAATGTCTGCTGCAGTTCTTGGACCTTGGTTTACAAGCAAGGCCTGAACAGCACCCAGGGCTTTCTGTTCTCCAGCGGCCTGATCAATTTTGCTTAAGATACCAATGGTTCTAGTACCTAGTAAGTGAACACATTAATACATGGTTTCACCCAACATTACAAGTAAATAACTTGAATGGTATGTCAAGAAAGTGTAATAAATTAAAGTCCAGATTTGTGCAACCTATCATACACACCTTCTGAGTCCAATTCTCTGGCAATCCTTAGAGCTCGAGAAGATGCCACATCAGGTGCTTGGAGAGCTGGAACGATAACTAGCAAAATTGCATCATTGCGTGCTGCATAGTTACCAATCTGGAGACATGATTGCAAGTTGCAAACCACATATGAAGAAATGGTGAACAGGCACTTCGTTAGTTTTTTAATTTTGACAAGAGTTCTCGACAACATGTGAAATGTATTGGTATTTTAAGCCTTAGCCATATCATTGCGTAGGTAATCTACTAGCTGCACAAATAGCTAAACAAACAACCAAAATAGAGGACTTTCCCTTCTTAATACTCACCATTGATTCATCCATGCTCCGTTGATCTATGCCCGGTAAGTCGATTAATTTTAGTGCAGGGGCTGAAACAAAAGTGTTTATGCAAAGTGAACACAGAATAAAGATGGTTATTGTGACCTTAAATTTGAAATGCATTGATTTTTGAAGACATGCACCCAGGTGACTAGGTGAGTATCTTATCAAAACTTAAGCAATATTGTTGACAAAGAATCTAACTTTTGATCTCAAACCATTAATGCTTTTGATATGGATCGGAATTTTCAAGGCACAGAGGGTATGGCCAAGGGTTCCAATGCAATTATACACCTACAAAGATACTGTTATCCTCATTCAAAATGTACAAAAGACCATTTTATTTGTGCTATTGTTAACCACTTGAAAAGCACACTGGAACCAAAGTAGTGCAGGTACGGGGGTGTTTGGGAGGAGGGGGCTAAACTTTAGCCATATCACATCGGATGTTCGGATACTAATTAGGAGGACTAAACATAAGCTAATTACAAAACTAATTGCAGAACCCCTAGGCTAAATCGTGAGACGAATCTATTAAGCCTAATTAATCCATCATTAGTGAATGGTTACTGTAGCACCACATTGTCAAATCATGGACTAATTAGGCTTAATAGATTCGTCTCGCGATTTAGCCTAGGGGTTGTGTAATTAGTTTGTTAATTAGTCTATATTTAATACTACTAATTAGTGTCCAAATATTCGATGTGACGGGGGCTAAAATTTAGCCCCCTGCTCCCAAACACCCCCTACATCAACTACAAAACATTTAGTCGAGCATGTTCAGGACATACAATTCACATAGGTGAATTTACATCTCTGACTAAAAGTAGCAAAAACAAAAGAAGAGAGCTTCTAAAAAGAGAGAGAAAAGGAAAGAAGAAAGAAAATATTCTCGGTGACAACATTCACTCTCTCGCTCAGGACAAAACGACATTGACTCTCTTCATGAAAAAAGAGTAAGAACAACAGACTAACAGAGGAACAAACCAACCTGTGCTGGTGCACAATTTCACATTGATTTCATCCGACCGCCCCTTGCCAGAACTACCAGCCTTACTCAGCCTGTCCTGCAACGAGTGCCTGAGGGAACCTGTACCATAGTCATTCAGACATAAACCACTGACAAACACATGGACCCACGGCACCCAGATCTATCTCCTCATTTCTCAGAGCCTAAGAATAATCTTCTAGCCACGCAGAGAAACAGGATAATTAGAGAACTCACTCGCGGAAACCTGCTGTGACTTGCTGTCGATCTGCAGAACGATGGCCTTGCTGCTGAGCGATGCGTCCCGCTGCAGTTCGACGCAGATCGGGGCCCTTGTCGCGCCATTCTCCCCGGTAGGCTGCAAACACAGTCATCATTGGCACAAACAAACAGTCAGGGGAGCGGCAAATCCTGAATCGCACATACAGTATTAAATGTAACGGTGTTGGAATAAAATCGGTAACTTAAAGAAAATTGGGATCCTAGAGGCCACAGACTAACAGTAATCCAATGATCCGGGCACACCGACGCGAACGGAACAGAATTCGGAGAAATCTTTGAACGAATGGAATAATGCAGGAGGAAAAAAAACTGTCCAAAAAGGTTGGAGGATGTGTACTGACGAGCACGGGATGGCCGATCAAGCCGTTGAGCACCGCCGATTTGCCCGCTCCCTGCACAAATTGAACACGCGGCCATCGATCGATCAGACATCAGGAGCGCAGGGACCGACCGAGCCGCGATCGTAAATTCGCACCGCACCGGCGGGGGAGGAAGAGAGAGAAGGGGGTATAGTATACGCACGACGTTGCCGATCGCGACGGCGGTGAGGAAGGACGAGCCGCGGCGGCTCGGGCGGTCGGCGGAGGGGTCGTCGTCCGCGAGCAGCGAGGCGCCCTGCAGCGTCGCGTCGGCGAGCTCCGCGAGCTCCTCCATCGCCTCCATCGGGCCACAAAGCAGAGGCGGCAAACCTAGGAGACGGGCCGGCGATCGAGGCGGTTCGAGCAGGTGGTGATCGGCGGTCGCGCGCGTCGTCGCAACGTCGAGGGAGGCGGTTATAGGAAATCTACGGCGGGTTTCGTCGACCGGTCGGGAGAGCCTTGTGCGTGCACTCTCGATCCCGGGGCTCCCGGCTGCCTCGCTCTCTGCCGTCTGGGCCTCTGGGGGAGTGGAGACGTGGAGCAGGACACGTGTAGAAGTGACGCACTGACGCTGGGGCGCTGGGCCTGCAGCTCCGCGCGCACGTCTCTCCCGTCCAATGAAAAACCGAACTGCATGCAAAACAGTGAAGTTAGCAGTTGCCCTGGTTTCATGGAACTACAATTTAAAATGTTTAAGTAGTACCTCCGTCCCGAAAAAAATACAATTCTACGATTTAAAAATTGTTTAAGAAAAAATGCAACTCTAGCTAGCATGCACAAGCTAATGTGGGGCCCATTAATGCATGGACTCATTAAAAAATGGCTAGCAGTGTGAGAGCCACGTAGCAGTTTCAATTGTGCTAGCGTATGGGCAGCCACACACTATTATTGACTGATGTGGTTTGGGCCCTCCAGATAAAATAAAAGCGCAGCTAGAATTCTCTAGTAACTTCTTGTGGTGACATTCATAAGTTAGTAGGGGTACATGCGTCTTTTTACATATTTATTGGTTTGTGTGAAGGATGCTGAGTTGCATTCTTTCTTGGACGGAGGGAGTAAATTGAAAGAGGTCGGAGGGGGATTGGGGATTAATTTACAGTAAATTTATAGGAGAATTAATACAGTGGATGGTTAGTTGTAGCTTGAATTCAAATGGTTGTATTCGAAGCATTTCCCATCCATTTATTGTTGGCTGTGTTTTCCTCAAGCACTTGAATCAATGCTCTGTTTTAAACTTTTAATTGATGAAAATACCCCTAACTAATGCCTTAAGTTCCCTTTTGAATTTACTCCACAAATCCGCGCGCAGGTGCGACTTGCATCTTCCCTACTCAAGTCACAAGGTTTTGAAAAGAATTATGATTAGAGTTAGGGAATATAAGGCTTGGAACTGGAATTTACCTTAATACCGGCGGTGGCTTTGCGAATTGAGAGACTACCGGATACAGTGCTAATCGGTGGCAAGAGAGTGGGGGCGTATCCAACTGCGAAGGGCGGGGAAGATTGGCATGCCACGTGGCTATGGTTAGCATGGAATCATCCACGGTGCTGGAGATAGAGAAGGATGGCGGTGTAAGTGTGTGTTGCCGGATCGGAGTTGAAGAAGAAACTAAGGTGTTAATGAAGAAGAAAGTAGCATGGTACTGATGAGGTAACTAGGATGCATAGGCTAATCTCAGTACAGTGTATCTACATTATAAAGCATTTTCTTGTACCTAGTTTGTGCATCTTTGCACTCATGTATAAAGTCCAAACACGCAAAGCTCCTTTTGTTTTGGAAAAAATAAAGCTCTTCAGTACTATCGTCATTCCAATTATTCACATGATCTGTACGTCCAGATAATTACTTTACAGCGGCCAAGAACGACAGAATCGGCGCCTGAACAACAGCCAACATGAACGAGAACTACCTCTGCATAATACTATATGCTCTGCTCTCAGTCACAGAGCAATCACTTGTGAGAGAAAGGAACTGTGGACAAAGCCGCACATACAGCGAGACCACCGCACTGCACACGCAGCGTGCGTAGTCTATTTACACTTAGTACACGGTTTGCACGGCGGCCGTCAGCATCGCGCCGGGCGGCTGTAGGTGGGCGGCGCGGACGGGCAGTTCTCGTTCATGTTGGCGTAGGGCTCGATGGTGTTGTACTCCGGCAGGTCCATCTTGTACTCCCCCAGGATCTGGCAGAAGGGGAGCCTGTCCGCCGCCGCGTTGCACCACCCCGGCAGCCGCGTCTGGTTGTCCTCGAAGACCTTCAGCATGTACGCGTCCCGGATCTTTTTCAACAGAAAAAAAAAATCCAGATGAGTGATATGAACACGGAGCGAACACTCACTCAACAGCTCCAGCAGTCACAGCATTAGTTTCCTTGTTGCGGAAGAGGGTGAGAGGAGGGTGGAGCACTTACAGTGAATTCTGTCACCTGGATCGACTCCGTGAAAGGAGCGAACACGCCAGCCGCCTTGTACATCGAAAGGATGAAGGCCACGCACGTCGTCGATTTGCCATCGCTGTATTCCCAGTCGTCTCGCTCGGGTATGGTGAGCAGCTGGTTGAAAGACAAGCCACGTCTTTCGGTCTCTGTAATGATCCCGTGAAGGTCCAATTTCTGCGTCGAAGCATGTACATAGAGATAATTTTTTTCAGTTAGCTGAAATTTGGTCCAATTGACAACTTGCATTGTATTAAATTCAAGTAAACTACTAGTAGCTCCCAATTCCAAAGAAAGACATCTTTCATCAAAGAAGAATATAGTCAATTGGCCAGGACAGGCCCCTGTTTCAGGGCAGAATAACCACAAGTCAGCTCTGATCCAAACCCCAGTGAACAGCCTAACCATTCCATTTGTTCAAGCAAGCTGCAGCAGAACAATGCTTACCAAAGATATACTACCAAACCATAAAACATAAATGGATTCCACAGACATCACTATACATAAGAGACAAAACTGAATATCCCCATCAGTTCATTAAGTCATACGTTACAGTATTGATTATATACCTCGGTCCCAAGTCGTTTATTAAGGGCTTCGTTCCACATGTTAGAAGCATAGTGTGGTTGCAATCTGGTCCACATTGACATAATAGCCATTACCTGGAAACAGACTATGATGAGCCGAACAGGGCAGCATAACAATAACACAAATAAGGGAATACAGTACCCTAAGCAAGGATACGCATAGGAAAAAACGGATAAATATACACACAAAAATATAGACAATCTTTAACTAAAAGGGTCATTATGGGAAATTCAGTCTATATTAGAACCTAGTGCCTCAAGGCCTACAGCTGTAAATTACAGAATCTGGGCAGTGTACTTGTTTCGAACAAGAAAAGCCATACTATTCGATTATACATTTTCTATCACTCCAAACTTATTCAGCAAACCATGTACTATATCTGTCTCGGTTCAGTCTTATACACAACATCTTATGATGCCAAGAGAAAATTTTCACCGGGCGTTGCCTAGGAAACTTTTCACTTAGGAATCTACAGCAGGGTCCCCAAATGCTTGTAAGTTCCATGTAGATTTAGAATCTTAATTTTTAACTTCCTAAGAGGCTAAGAGCACTTCCTGTTCTACTTTCATGGTGATAGGTAGTATATTGAACATGCACCTTTGATATGTATGCATGTCACTCAGAACATGGAAATGCAAAAAACTAACATGAATGGTGACTGACTGATACTGCAGCAGGTAGCTCCAAGCTGCAAAAGGCAAGTTGCAAAGAAGAAAGTGAAGCACTTATTACTAAGTTTTACCCAAGACAAAGAGCAATACCAGGTTAGCATCAAGGGGAGGCGGATAATTGTCTGACATTGTGTCAATCCAACTAAATATCATATTATGATATCCATAGGGTTTTCCGTACATGCTTCTGGCAAAATCCCACGCAGCACTTTCGTTGAATCTGGCCCGTACATCTGGATGCAATGGCAGAAGTGCTATCTGAGGATTTGAATCGTCTTTAAGTGCCATTCCCCACCATTCATCCCATGGAGTCATACTAATGATTTCATCACCCTGTCATTATTGCCAAATATCATTGAAAATTGACACTATTAATATGATAAAGTGCCTTTAAATTGTAGGATCATGAAATTCATGTCCTACTAAGTTCTTGCAATTTATAAGTTCAATTTTCTTTCACATACACAAATCATCTGAGTTCCTTTCTCTGATATAACATTTATGATGAGCCCAGGATTAATTCAAACATAATATGTATCCAAACTTAACATCAAAAGTGTATATCTTCCATCCACCTTGTTTTGGATAAGCACAGATCTAATTGAGTTAGATTATACAGTTTTAGATTAGATACTCCACCTAACTTGGTGAGATAAAAGAAGACGGTGTATAATGTGGCCCTTTCATCAGTCAAATCAATTATACGCTTCTATAGGAAATGCATGGCAAAAACTGTTATCCACATCAATCAGCAGAGTTTATGGTTATGCTTATGCAAAAGCTAAATAACCAATGAGGGGGGAAAAGAAGGGTTGAAAATGTTATTGGTTGTCTAATATCACTTCACCATAGATAAAACAGGAGATTTCACCGAAGATTTGCTGCATCAGAATCACATAGCTAAGGCTCAATCAAGTTTTTGTATTTTATTATTACAGTTATTATTAAAGCATGTAGGTATGATTTCTTACGTTACCCATTGAACTAAAAGATTTTATAGATATACCTTTTTGTTTTCATAGCCGGATTCTGCAACCCAGAGGGTGCCATTCTCATCTTTCAAGAAAACTGCAGTGTGCCCAGCAAATGCACCGGTCACCCATTTCTCCAATGTCTGAAATCCACCCCATCGTCCTCGGATTTTTGAAAGGGCCAAAAAGTCACCCGAATGTACATCTTCTTTTCTTATATTCGCAGACCAGGGCTGAGAACGTTTCTGAAATGAAGTTCCCATATGCTTCTGGAGAAATGCCAAGTTTGCATCCTGACCCCAACCGGTGTTTGAAAACAGGGGTACGACATCAATCAAGGATAACAACGTCCCAAGCATTCCAGATGGCATGAGAAAGACGGCAATGCCATGCTGCTTTACCTGGTGCAGAATATTGAGTATTAGGATTCCTGAGGGATACCGAACGATGATGTAAAAGAAAGAGAAGTCAACCTTCAGAAGAAACATACATATTCCAGTTCTGCTGCTTCCTCCCATGCCTTAATCTCAAAGGTGTGATTTTCATTTGATCTCATATAGTAATCCCAGGCTATCCTGTATGGAGTTGCAAACACATACAGATCCATACATGTCCAGCTCTCAGGTGAAGCAGTCTACATTTTTCCAGAAAGAAACATTTGGTCAGATAACAATTCATCAAGTATGCCGACTTTTGTATAAAGATTGTCATTTTTACTTGTAATAGAACTGATAAATGGCCTTCAAAAATATGTGAGAATTACCAAGTGCCGATGTTCAACAGCTGGTCCAAAGAAAAACGAAAGCTGAATCTAGGAACCATGCCTTCACATTTGTGCACTAGAGGACGGAGTGATATGGACATGCACACTGGCAATTTGGCCTTTATATTGTCTGCAACCGACCGGGCTACCAATAATGTGCGATAATCTGTGGGCATTCTATCCGTGTTCCAAACATGTGTGTTCTTTTGTCTTCTTGCAGTAATCAGTTCAGTATTCCAAAAAATTCTTTTCTCTCTTCAGTACCAAACTCTCAATCAAAATTCAATCAGATCATGCAGTTATGTAAAGGCAATGTGTTTGTTAATGAGGAGGAGAAATAAGAAATTCAGCTAAACTAAATGGAATTCGGAACCTGGGTTATGGTGGAATAAGGAATCCAAGGGAAATAAGTCATTACGACCTCGAGTTGGAATTTCAGTGGCTGGCTGCCTGCCTCTAGCAAAGAGCTTGCCGATTCGAGGCAATGTGAGGGGCACAGGCACCTCACCTTGAGGTGGAGGACGGCGCCGCCGAGGCCGGAGCTGGTGTTGCCGTGGAGTCCCCCGCCGGTCCCGTTGCGGCCAACCGCGCCGGCGCCGGCGCCGGGGGTGAGGCTGAGGACGGCCTCGTTCTCCGCGAAGCACGCGCCACGCCAGGCCGCCGGTGCCCCGCCGGGCGCGACGGCGCCGACGAAGGACGGGAGCAGGTCGACGGCGCTGTGCGCCGTGGCGCCCATGAGCTGCCACGCCAGCCGCCGCGGTAGCAGCGGCAGCACGTCCCTCGCCCGGAACGGCGCCGCCGCCTCGACGGCCCCACGCGCCAGGGCGTGGAGCAGCAGCCCGAGGAAAAGGAGGAGCCGCGCCCGCCGTGGCTGCAGAGCCGCCGCCATCGGCAGGACGGGCGCCGCGGAGGCCAAGTGGCCAACGGGCCGGGCTGGCCGTTAGCTCTCGCGGCGGCTCTGCCTTTGCGCGCGCCCCGTGAGCTCTGCTCGCTTGCCTTGGCTGGTTGCTCTGTGCGTGTGTGTGTGTGTGGGGGGGGGGGGGTTATAAAATTGGGGTCATGCTCTGTGGCTTGCCTTCGAGCAAGGTGGATGCAAACTGGTCCTCTGCGAGTTCTGCTTCAGCTCCTGCGATCGGTGGCTCAGCTACTGCTCCGTCTTTTGGCACC